>NW_026857612.1:0-4725 GCF_026571515.1 Ruditapes philippinarum | reverse complement strand
TTTTTCCCTTTATCAAATTAGGATTTTCTTCCCATTATTAAAGGATGGGTGATTTCACCCATGGGTGCGTTCCACCCATAATGAAAATGGGAGATCTAAAATATTTATATTTCGATCTATTATTTTTTAGAAAAAAAAATATCCTTAAGTCAAGATTAGTGCATTTATTTTAAAAATAATGGTATAATAAATTCTTTTAATTCTCCGTGATTTTTTTTCTCCCATTCTCGTAAAGAGGAAATGAAACCCCACGAAAATCCCACTGGGGAGACCCAAAATCCCCAGTGGGGGAATCGAAAAACCCATGGGACGGCCAACTTTGAAATGTCTCCCCGCCATTTAATTTTAAGGGTATCGTCATTTCAAAGGCCAGGTTTTACTTGACTCAATCTCTATTATTGACCGGTCTTTAAATTTTTTCTCTAATCAATTTAAAAAAGGTAGCTGAGTTTGCGAAAATTCCGGATTTGCAAACTTATTCCGGAGGCTGTTTTTTACTGAGCCTGTTTATTGTTGTGGAAAATGTAAGCTACCGTGTATGCCTCCAAGCACCGGCTCAAGCAGAATTCAACATTTAAACATAAAAGGCATCTGCAGACTTTCACCGGATATCTAATCAAAGCACAGAAGGTGCTGAATTTCTTTAGGTCTCAGAATGTCAGAAAGGTGAAGGTTGTGAGATTATAAACCAATTTTTTTTGTATAGTGTCAGCAATGCTGTTTCCAGTGTTATAACTGTTAGTATTTGGCTATAAGGCCTATTGCATCACTGATATTCAATTCAATGTTTATTTGGCTTAAACAATTAAAAACAATATAAAAAAACAAAAACAACAACACGAGTTGCCTAAACTGGGTATTGAACTACATATTTTCGCTTCCTAAACAAGCGTGTAACCCCTGGACCAGGGGGAATAGCCAGGCAATTTTCATTGATTAAATGATATTCATTCGCGTAACAAAATTATTTGAAAATCTGTTACCGGTAATTTGCGGAAATGTTGAAGAATTACACAATATAAGAAAACTTCGACCAATCGGAAACTATTTTTACTAGGTTTAACAATTAATGCGCCTGCCATTTGACAATCTTTACGCAGTTTTTTCGGGTTAGTGTACTTATGAAGGGAACTAACCGCTTCGATGAGTTCGTGATGGACTACTTGCTGATTTTGCAAATAGGCATATCAGGGTTTGAAATTTCGCTACCATTATTTGTTTGGTCTATTTACAAATAAAGTGACAATAAGCATTAGAAATAAATCCGATGTTTTGACAGAATAAAAGTCAAACGTGAGTTTAAAACTGTGTTCAAATAGAACAGTAAGAATAACTTGACTGTAAATTGCATGCGGTTCCTCCTTTGTAAGCTTCCTTTTGACAAAAACGTAAAACAACTGTTGCATGAAGAAATATCTACTGAACGGTTTTTGGTTAAGTAATACGTTCGTTCAATTAACTGTAATAGGCACTTTATATTCTATAACACCTACATGACCGATGTAAGGAAAGAAGCAGACAGAAGAATTTTACACAATACAGAGGTACCTGAAGGCCTCAACAGACGGTAGGATTTAGTTGTACAACACTAATTAGAGATAAGATGTACAATTTTCAAAGCTATACAACACTTGCATTCAGACGGTAATTCTACACTGTAAGAATCATCTGAGGTTTCCCCTAAAAAGGAGCCCTTTACATTGATCCTTTACATACTTTACTCACTAAATACTTTTTTGCCATGGGTAATGATTGAAACACCTCCATTTAAAAAAAAAAAAAAATTTTTTAATGTGAAGCCTGACCGAGACTCAAACCTGGGACCCTCGGAATACCGTACTGTGGCTCTGCTGACTAAGCTGTCTGGCCGCCTACAAACTACCTCCCCTCACCTAATTAGAGAACAATTCAATACCGTGACATAATCATTTCGGGAATAATTTGGGAAATTCGAGCATAACACAACTTTGGGGCTCCTTTAAGAGTTTTTTCAACATCATTTTTACCCGATCTATACTACTATGTTTACCTTTTGCCCTAATTGTTCTGGAATTTCATTCATTACACCCATAATCAGGAGATAAGTTGGTTATCTGTTACTTGTCATTGTGGGAGGTCTATAAAAATCGGTACGACAAGATTTTCAAAATAGATCATGTCCTATCCCTTACATCTAGACATAAGGTTTCCGAAATCAAGAAATAGTAGCCTTCACACATTAAGATTTGTCTGGACATCTTAGTTTTAATTGGTGTTGTACTTCAAAATCCTACCGTCTGTTGAGGCCTTGAGCAAGTCTCGAAATCATTTCGACTTCATTATGATTTGGCGATATTCTAATTTTGCATTAAGGCTATATAGATTATTTCCTTCCGTCTTTGGTCAATAGTTAGGGCTCAATCATGCTGGAACTGTTCAGGAATGCCTGTCTATTTTTTTGTACGGCGTAGCAACAAACTTTCGCCCGTATGTCCCCTTATGTCACACGTCACATTGCAGCTGTACATTGATGCTGGCCTTTACTGTTGTGAATTCTTCTTAAGAGCCCTTTCTACATTCAGAAGCATTCGATTGCCATTAGTGAACCGTATATATTCGTACAAACGAAGCGGAAACAGATGAAATAGACGCGTTCTGTAATAATTTCTCCTTCATAATGACCACACCGTACTTTATTGATTTGTCCAGATTTGCTGATTCCTGAGAGAATTCGGACAATTAATGACATATTGCTGGGGTAGACATTTTTAGACATAGAAACCTTACTAACATTTTATGTCTTACAATTGAATAAGTTTTTTAAAGAATAAACTTAGAACGCCTAAATCATTTATGTTTTATAAAAAAGAAAGAAAAAGAAAAGTAAAGGAAGAACCTGTATCAGATTAGATTATAGAGGTAAGCATTTCAAATTCATGATTTCGCCATTGACAATAATATTAAGAAGTCAATACAATGTATTTATTATGGGAAATAAATAGTTACGGAGAATGAACGGAAATAAAAAAGGATTCTTTAAGCATGTGGGTATGAAAGAAAATGGCTGATAATACGCCTCAATCCAAATAATTATGTGATTTCCTTTTATAAACAGTTACAGAATAATAAGCGAAACCATAATGAATAATTCAGTTTATTTTGTTTGTATATTACAATACAACAGGTATTTTGATTATGATCACACAATTTGGCATTTTAACAAACGATATTCTTGCAAGCCGTTTAGTGTTTATTTTCTTATACCTTATTTAATTTCTTCTTTGCCATCAAGACCCCAATTGCTCGTAGTATGTAATATTAACATGTTGGCTTTTAAACAAAGCATATTTTTTCAAGCCTATCCGTTAAGTATTCATTTTTTGTGCATTATTTCGTTTCTCCTTTGCCATCAATACCCCTATTTCTCGTGATATGGTATTGGCGAATGTAATCAAATTTTGATAACTCTTACATCTTAATAAGATAAATATTCACGACTATTTTACAAATTTAAATTTCTAACTAAAATATCACTTCGTATTAATGTATTTTACCCTTATTTTTCTGTTAAGATTGTTGAACTTGACAAATATTTTGTTTAACGTTTGTACCTTTCTCAACAAAGTAAAATCACGAAAGACTATTTGTTGTACTTTTTGTATAATTGTTGCATTGGCAAATATTTTTATTGCAAGTGCATATGCTGTGCACACAGTGAGAGACGTTTCAGTTTTGAATTGTTATGTAAACTGGACGCTCCCACTCTGTTTGTTAGAGAAAGTATCCAATTATCAATTTCTCTTTTTATAACGTGCTATACTAAATTTAATCCGTCCATAATAATTTACTAAATAAATGATGATACTAGTCACCATTAAAATTTGCTCCGAGACAGGAATTTTGATACATCTTTTGTACAGTGTGGTATATCTTAAAACATTGAAATAAGTTTGAGATGTTTTAGTCAGCATGAAGAACTATAAAATCCAATCAAAATCGCAGAGGAAAAATATCAAATTAGATGCAATAGTTTTATTGTAGTAAAAATTAAAACACACAGCATATTTCCTTCTAATAGTACTCACAATATTTTTATTTACATAATGACCAAGACGAATCTAATTGACTAGTACTATTGAAAATAGAAAACCTACGGAACTCACTTTTGATTCCATCAATCTAACTTACAATTTATTAATTCACCAATGTACAATTATTTCATAGGACAACATTTCACTTTCATTTTTCTTTGAAAACGACATTTTGAGAGATTTTATTATATATCATATAGTTTTATTTTCTTTCGCGTAAAATTAAAACAATATACATATATGAAATATGTAAGTTTATATAAGATGTCTGTCAAGGATTTTCAGACCTAACAGTTTTAATTTCATCATTTTTGTAATTATTTGTGTTAACCAAAACGAGGAAAGAAGAGAAATAACGTGTCTTATCTACACACATGAGCCGTCAGTAAGTATTTGTAAATGATGGTCGATAACATATCAAAAGCTAAAGATGTATATTTTAGTTGTTTCCAATTATCATCAATCACTCTCAGATTGTTTAAACCTGTAATGAATAATTACATTTCTGTTTGTATTTAACAATCTAACAGGTCTTTTGATTACAATCACACATATGGTTTGGCAATCGCTCAAACCTACTGGCAAATATATGAAGATTATTTTCTATAATATGCATCTTCAAATTTTTAGACTCAGAAAAGACACAATTTTTATT
>NW_026857611.1:0-31040 GCF_026571515.1 Ruditapes philippinarum | reverse complement strand
ACACGTTTTATGTTAGTGTTATAAGATCTATAAATAGTAAAAAATTGCTGAAAAGACAGAAATACAGGTAACTTAATGAATGGTTGGCATCTGATAAAAGTGCAAATCAAAGTAATTTTGGTATGAAAAATCTCGGTAGACAGTAGGGGCCGGAATCCTAATTGGATACACAGAGAAAACTAATAAACTATCCTTTGTGTTGATAGTTTTTTCGCACTGAAAGGCAATTAAACGTTAACTAGATTGTATGCAACGACAGGAATATGATTTTCAGTTAAATAATATATTTTTTCGATAGGCATAAGAAAAAATTTTTTTTTATGCAGACACCACTTTTACAGTAGAATTGCATTTTGTTTTATGCAATAATTAAGCTATATATTTGCATAGTCACTTTGCAAATATTCGATGATCGGGTAACTATCGGAATCTGAGTAAAAACCATACGAGTTCAAATGTATGGTAAGCAACGGTATTATATATAAAGTAGAATTACAAGTAGAATTATAATCATATTCACATGATTTACAAGCTTCGATGACAATGTGTTAGATTTTTTAAGTTAGTTTCAAATTGAAGACTGTAGGTTCGATAAAGTAATGTTTTATGTTTTCCTTTTTTATGATACTTTTGTATTTTGCAAAACTTGATCATTTATCAAAATTATAAAATAAAAAGTCTAGAAAATGAAACACACGATTTATCAACTTATGTTTCATAAAGTTAAAAGATATAATAAAAAATCAACTGATGAAAACTACACACAGGATTTGTCCAAGATTCGAACTTGCGCCTTCTACATGTAGGTTAACAAACTTCGTCATACTTACCACTAGGCCATCGATCAGTATTAATTGATATAATGATACATGTAATTATTACTTACAATAAAAATCGTTAACATTAATCATAATAAGTTATGTAAGCTATCGAAACAGCTCCCGGAAATTATTGAGTCTCGGGGAAATATTGCCAAACAATACTTGCTTATCTAATAATGATAACAGTTTCTTGACAAAATTGCTAAGCAAGTTTGCTTCAAATATGATGTTTTATTATAACATAACATAAATTTATTGAATAAAACTCTTTTACAAAGTTTATATCAAGAAAGATATAATTGTGGCAAGTACATGAAAACGTGTTTATGAATGAACATTACTCAACTTATTGTTCCTGTTTTCTTTATACTCGAGCCATTAAACTGATATTTTCTTTTATTTATGATAATACAATCATATTTCTATCCGGCGACTTGATGCTTTAGCATCAAAATCTCTACTTGTGTAATTTTGCTGTGATTAATGCTTCCGGGGGATTACTTTGTTTCCAGATTACTACATAAATACTTGTACATTTATAACAAATGTTACGCTGTATTTATATATGTACACTCCTTACATTAGTGCACATTAGTGCAAACTTCAGATAAGAAACTTCTTTTCCTACAATACAATCTCTGCTTCAAACAACAAGTATAATATACCGTTAATAAAAGCTCTGTTCTGATTGGCTAATTACCGTTGATGTAACGAGCCTGCAAAAAATGTGAGTTTAATCAAGGCATTATATTCTTTTAAAAGTAAAACATATACAATATTATAGACACAAGTATATAAATATAAGATACTGTGGTTATTGACTTAATTAAAGTAATAAAAAATAAAGTTTTTAATTAATTAATTGAATGATTGAACATTTATAAATTAATTAACTTACAGAAATAGTCGTTTCACGCTATAATATACAATTTTAGACTGATGTTGAGGTAGGTGTATATATGATTATAAAGTGTAATTAATCAATTAATTAATTTAATTAATAAAAAAATTAATTAATATAATTAATTACTCAATAAATAAATAAATTAATTAATATAACATAATTAAGTTATTAATTGATTAATTTGCACTATATACAACTAACTAAAAGAAGGAAGAAAAAACAAAATGAAGAAAATTGGTTTGAACACAATTCTCAGACGATTTAAAAAAAAATCAAATAGTTTTGTTGCATGTTTATATATCTGCGCCGTCTTATTTATTTCTAACATAATGAAGGAATATAACATATAAACCTCTCTAATCTAGTTCACTGACATTCTTTGGCAGCTGCAAAGATGAATTAATTTTCTTTGTTATTTGAAAGGGTGCCTGTTTTCTAGGTTTCTGGTTTTAAATCAGTCTGAAGTGTTTGGGAAATGTTACTCTGGATTTATATATCGATCCTCCCAACATTAGTGCAAAATTTAGGTAAGAAACTTCTTTTCCTGGCTTATTTATTTCTCTTTCATCTTATACTTCATTTATTGTACATTTATACTTCGCATTTAAATTTTTACATCAATTTATAAAAACAGCTGAAATGGACTAACATTTATTAAGTTATACTTAGTTGTTGACTTTGTTTCTTAATTTAAATTAAGATGGTGGAATAAAGGATTATACTAAAATATTAGACGTATTACTGTTAATGAATTTTAAATGAATAAAGAGTAGTGTAGTATAAGAGACATTTTAAAATACCAATAGCACGTTAATTAAAAGCCTGATATAAAATTAAATGATTTATCCCCAGAAACAATTTTCTGTTTTATTGTTTAAATGGTAAAGAAATATATAACGAGTATATTCAGAGAGCTTCTGCCATAATTATTGTCTTTGTCTATGTAGATGAAAAAGTTAATTCTACCACATGTGTTGAAGCTGCTGATAAACATAGATCTGCACTACTAGATTGTCACGGAGGTTATATTTCCCATATTTCATTCGAATCTGGCACAGGGAGATGTTGGCAACAAGATTGTAAGATATCTTTATAAAATAAACTGCTTGTAAATAGAGCTTTTCCTGTTTATAAGATTTTATGCCCACATAAAATAATTTATGTCATTGGTTCGTCCCTATTCTCATTACTGTACTGAATATTACCCGTTACGGGTCGGGTTTTAGCCAAGTACATCTTAGCCTAAATCACGTGATGCTAATTAACCAACAAGAAAAGCATTGATGCAAAGCATCAAAGGGCGCCCAAACAGCAGGTGCAGATGAACTAGTAGATATATGATGACAAGATATTCTTATAAACTTTTCAATGGTTCATTGGGTTTTACCAGAATTGTATATCACTTTTGAATGAACGGACGAAAGACATTGTTCATTATTTATAACTTTGATCGGCATGCTAGAAATTAGAATATTACTTGTTATTTCTTTATGATCGTGGTTATTAATAGCAACGGATATACATGTATAACAATCATTTATAATCCATATGTGTAACGCATGATCAACACCATACTTGTGTAATTGTCCCTTATTATGTTATTGCTATTAACGAGGACCCCCTCTTAAGGTATCTGTTCACACTAAGTAACAATATGACACTTGTTGATCATGTTGAGCATAATTGTTTATTATACAATAAATGTAATTTCTATTTTAATAAAAAAATACAGATTTTATGAATATTGTTTTTCTTTTCTTTTTTTGTGTGTTTTATGCGCTATTTTAATACTGAGTTTTTACGTTTACTACTATTTTAAGAATTCAATTGTCATAATGATCGACGATTATAAGTCAAAACTTAACTGGAAAAAGTCAGTAAATCATGGTTAATCTTTCAATTTATAATATTGTTTATTCTTAAACCATATACATGTACATTTGCATTTTTCTTTTATCATTTTTAAATTATCAATCAATTGAATAATTCATAAAATCTGATTTGTAACTTTGAATAATTCCTCGGAATCTTTACTAAACACGAATAACAAATTATATAAAATGTTTTTAAAGTTGATAGTGTCATAGTAATGCCATAAAATGTACATTTTTTTCTCAATTATTGTACATATTTATTGTTTTTATCTCATATAGATAAAATATAACATGCGATTTGTGTTGTTGGTTTTTTTTTTCGAATTGTATGTTTATGTATAATAATAATCAATCAATTCGAGAGTTGATCTGTGTTTATTAATTATTGTAACCAAACTAAGTGACAAACATTCATTTTGAAAAAAAGCTTATTTATCTGTAAAATATTTGTTCTGTTCTGTAACGATATCTACTCCAAAACCGGGAGAGACCGGACAATAAACGTGTGGTACTATTCGCCGGTCATTAGTAAATCCCGGGAGAGACCGGGAATTACCTAGGAGTACATCCCTCTATAAATAGATTTTCGGAATATTAAGGTCATCAACTCATCATTCTATTAACAGCTTTCGGAATAACATACCATAATAACCCACTGTGTACTACAAAATGATAAGCAAAAATACCCCGAAGAGCGCGATTTATTGACGGAAAAGGTTATTTCATTTGAAAATGTTTGCATTGCGAAATTCTCCAGTTCGCCATTCATTGTACATATCGCGACTAATTAACAATCAAGCACCCTCATACCGATCGGAATGACCGGCTTTTCTTATTGGCAACTATAAAAGGCTCGAGAAGTTGCTGTCGCCCTTTCACAAAATCTCATTTCATTCCAATAGGCGCCGCGCTTCGGCGCGGACGCCAATGATTACATTAGATATATCACAAAGAAATAATTTTGGCGAGTAATGATTCTCGCCTTTGTTTATTACTAAATTTATCTATTTTTAAAGTTATACGCTTTATTTCAAGTGAACTAATTACGTATTACGGCGGACAGTTACCTTATTAATCTGCTGGAAGCGAATTTTTGGGACGGTGACTCCGGTTTCATATTCAATTTCGTGACGAAAATGGCAATTCATTTCACGGCAACTTTTTTGGGATAACTGGACCAACGCTTTGAAAGTTTGAGACATCATCAGTCAGGAAACAGATGTGCCGGTCTTTGGAACTAATGACATTTACAAATCAGAATTTATCCACAAAACGTTGCTTGTCATATTACAGATTTAGTAGATACCTTTCTATTTTCGAGTCCAGAAAGTTACCGTTCGGAAACCCCCGTTCTTCAACAGTTCAAGTTTTGTACAGATGCCAAACCAAACATAAACGATCATACTTATGGCGAATAAATGGTTCATGGTTGACATGTCTAAACAACAATTACCTGTTTACACCAGATGGATGCCACCTGTTTACTCTGTCAGCTACGTCTCATCAATGAGATAAGGACAGCAGCTTGGTCGCCGCCCCGAAGCATTTCATTTGTCAGGCATAAGATAAATTTAAAGATATGTATTTTGTTTACTATGTCTTGTAGTTATATTAGTTGACCGTGATCAACGATTTAATGCCCGCCCTAGTATACATAAGTATTTTGTTTACTTTGTCGTAAAGACTATAAAGTTATATTGTACTAAAGTCAGTAGTTTAATAATGCCTGCCCTGGTATACAAACTATGAACAGATGAAGTCTAGGTTTGTTGCTTTGCATTAACAAATTAATATAATAAGCTTTTGTTATGACCCGTGCCGTGGTTCTTAATGAATTTTTCAGTTGGTAAATTTCTTTATATTTATAAAATATAAGGTTATGCATTGCTGGGTTTGTTTTTGGTCATAAATTATTCTCATAATGTACAAGAATGCAGTATTAATCAGGCATATTTTTCCCTGGATACATAATTGAAGTTTCTATATTAATCATGTTAGTTATTACTTATTTCCAATTCATTTACAGTTCACACAAACTTCTCATTAGAGTAGATAATAGTACATGTTGATTTTCTGCTAGTCTACTATACATTTCTACACAATCATCATAGCAGTATTATTTAGCAAACATGTTTTAAGTAACAGTCCAGATTTTGAGCGATTAGCCTTTATTTTCCATTTAATTTTACAATTTTTTTTGACTCCAACTAAAGTACAGTTAGTGTGTGATTTGTGATTTAATTTATAATTTTCCATACATTCATGTTTCACTGTTTTAGTTTTTCAGTCATTGAATTTAGATTCAAAATTACTGTTTTGCAGGTTCAATTCTAATTTTGAATTTATTCTCCTATACACTTAAATCAAATTTTCTTAAAATTTTACACTAACCTGAATTTATTTTTCACTGGCCTTGACCAGTGTTAAATTCTAACTGGTATTTACAACAGTTCAAACACGATTTACAAAACAAGGTTAGTTTTCACAGTCCATGTTAGTTGGCATTTATACATAGTCTAGTATACATGGCTTAAAATATAGTTTATGTCTACGTGACTTAGTTAACATTTAATACACATTTTCAACACAATATAGTTGACAATCCATGTGAGTGTAATTTTTGTTTATAATTACACATATGATAAATGACTTGGTTTATAATTCATGTCTGCTTGATATAGTTTAACAGTTCACACATAGTTTTATAATACATGTACATGTAAGTGTGATTTTTGTTTACAATTCACACACAGCCATGATACATGGCTCCGGCTATAGACCATGTCTGTGTGATTTAGTTGACCGATACGCATGGTTTAGTTTACACGCATATTTTCTCCACATGGTTTAGTTTACACTCATTATGAGTGTGATTGAGTTTAGATTTCTCGCATATCCAGTTATACATTTGCTTAAGTTTATAGACCATGTCTGCGTGATTTAGTTTACAGTTCACACCTATTTTCTACACATGGTTTAGTTTTCAGTCCCATGTGAGTGTGATTTAGTTTTACAGTTCACAACTTATCCTATTAATACATGGCTTAGTTTTATAGCCCATGTCTGCGTGATTTAGTTTACAGTTCACGCCTATTTAGTACACATGGTTTAGTTTACAGTCCATGTTAGTGGTGATTTAGTTTATAGTTCACACTTATTCTATTATACATGGCTTAGTTTATAGCCCATGTCTGCGTGTGATTTAGTTTACAGTTCACGCTTATTTTTCACACATGTTTAGTTTACATTCCGTGTGAGTTAGTTTTAAAGTTAACACATATCCTATTATACATGGTTTAGTCTATAGTCCATATTTTGCGTGATTATGCTTATGAATCATGCACAATGTAGTCAGGATTAATTTAATAATACTCAATTACATTTCATGACATTTAGTCCTACTTAATGACAAAATAATTAATATTTTCAGATAAAACAGCCACAAATTCTCCTTACACCTTTGTTCAGTTCCACAACAGACAACAAGGGAAAAGTCAAAACACCAAGAATGTTCAGTAAATCCTGCAAAAGACCAAGACTAGTCGAGGGAGCTATCATATCATTGAATTAATAGTGCAAGCGGAGCCCGAGACCTAAGACAATGCTTGCATGTTTCATAGGTTTCAAGTTGAGTCAGATAAAGAATTAACTGATTGCCTGGCATACATGTTTTACACAGCTCATTTACAAAGGAAACTTGCGCACTCAGTGATTTTGTTGTCTTTATCCAAAAACTCCAAGCTTGTATGAATATAACCTATAAAACACAAGTGTAAAATATGTATTCAGATCATGCCATGATACACTTCAGATTAATTACACTCTAATTAGTAAACCAAGTGTTAAATATTCTTATGCAAGGATATTTAAAAAAAAAAAGATAATTGTGATCTAGTCCTGGCAACCCTCGTTATACCTTCTGCTCCAAAACCTTACACCAACACTACCCAGTACACCCTTCAAGTGTTGTAGATCTGTACTTGTTTTGTATTCTTGGTTTAGTTTACACGCCTTTGCTATGTATTTTTTTTTTCAGCATACCATTGCTTGTACTAGGCATTGCTAGTTGACATGCTTCCCATTTGTTTGTCTGTACTTTGTCAAGCTTGGCTTAGTTTACACCCTTTGCTATTATTTCAGCATACCATTGCTATTATTGGCATTGCTTAGTTGACACGCATTTGCCATTTAATTGTCCTGTACTGGTCAGCTTGGCTTAGTTTACACGCCTTGCCTATTATTTCAGCATACCCTTGCTTTATAAACATTGCTTAGTTAACCGCTTTGCCATTGTGTTTGTCTGTACTTGTCCAGCTTAACTTAGTTTTAAAAAAAAAAAAAACCCCCTCCCCCCCCCCCCCCCCGCCCCCCGGGGGGGGGGTAAGGGTGGGGTGGGGAGGTGGGGGGCCCCCCCCCCCCCCCCCCAAAAAAAAAAAACCCCCCCCCTCCCCCTTCGGGTGCCCCCCCCCACTTCGCCTCAAATTTTCCCACACTTCCGTTCTCAGATTACCTATGAATTCCACAAAATTCGCCACACAAGCGCAAGTCGTTCTCTGTCTATTTTTTTTTTTTTTTTTTTTCCACCCCCCCCCCGCACAAAAATAAAAAAAAAAAGAAAACCATAAAACATATTTTTTTTTTTTACCCCCCCACCCCCCCCCCCCCCCCCCCCCCTGCCCAATGTTTGCCCACTTTTTTGGGCTTACCTCTCCCTAACTATTTTAAAAAAGGGCCCCCTGCATTTTTTTTGGGGCGGGGGCGGGGGCGGGGGGCGTGGGGGGGGGGGGGGATAGGGCCCCCCCCCCCTTTTTCCCAAGGGGGGGGGGTCTTTTGGGCCGCTGAAAAACCCCCCCCCCCCCCCCCCCCCCCGGGGGGGCCCCCCCAAACTTCTTTTTGGGAGGGGGGGGGGGGCCCCCCCCCCCCCCCCCCCCCCCCCCCGCGGCCTTACTTTTTTTGTAGCTTTATTTTTTTTATAAAATTATAAATAGTGTTGCATCACTTAGTTGAAATGCTTTTGAAATTTGTATACAAGTCTCCAATTATGTACTGTCTGTCATGCTTGCTTAGTTTATTTTTTCCATTGCTCTGCACGCTAATGCTTTAATTTCAATATGAAATTGGATTTTAAATTGTACATTTGTACATACAATTAAATTGCACATCATACCAGAAGTTTGTTAACTAATCTGATGGACATACTTGTAGGTTACAGTTTTCGACTTTAATTTTCTTCGTAATTTAAGATTCTGTCGGTATAAGGCAGCAGATCTTTAGATAAAACAAAATCGACAGTAAATTACAGCACTCAGTTAAATTACAGCAAAAATGAGTGCCATAACATATCTTGTCAAATTACTGACAGTTCAAGGCTTGCAGGGACAATGGACATACTGTAGGTTACAGTTTTCCACTTTTAATTTTTCGTAATTTAAGGATCTGTGCGGTATTAAGGCAGCAGAATCTTTAGATATAGAAAAATGACAGTAAAAATTGCAGCACTTCAGTAAATTACAGCAAAACTGAGTGGCAATTACCAATCTTTTCCAAATTACTGACAGTTCAGGCACTGCAGTACATATGGACATAACTGTGGTTACAGTTTCCACTTTTATTTTTCGTCAATTTGATGATTCTTGTTATCAGGGGCAGCAGATTTTTTAGATAATTATAGAAAGAAAACAGTGAATTAAGCAAACTGAATGTCATTACAATCTTTCAAATTACTGACAGTTCAAGGCCTGTCAGTTTTTCTCCTTGGCTTGAAAGTGCAAGTCCGCAGTTTAAATTTATTTAGTGCCATTAATATCGTGTATGACAGTAAAATTAATGAAAAACCTGTGGCAGATATGCACAATTTGTGGGCTTCATTTAGGTCTATATAAATCTGACAGTTATCAAGGCTGCAGGTTTCATTAATTATGCATTACTGATAATTTCAGATTGAGTTCATGCTACTGCCATGATGTGTTAATATCACTAGTGAGGATTGGTAATGTTGATAAGTACATTTGTTACTGAAGTTTTTATGGTATTATTTGTAGAAATTTTTCCATTCACGGTCTTTGTTTTCAAGCGGTTTTGTTATGTGTAGTTTTTTTGGAGAGCATTATTTTGTACATAATGTAATTTTATACCACAGTTTTCTACATTTTTTACCATATATGGTATCACCATTGCTCTTTCACGAAAAACTAAGTAGCCTAATTATATATAAAAAACTAAAATGTATACACCCCCTTTTTTCTAATTATCCTTAAATTTATCTTTAATTTATATTTTTTTATGCAACAAACATATAATGAACAAAATTAATCATTAGTTAGACATGTCACATTGTATTTAGATCAAATGCATTTATAAGGTGTTAATTAAATATTTTACATTTTTGATTCCAATTTTACATTAGTCTTAACTGATTAATTGCGAAAAAAGATTAGCTAACATATTGACATCTACATCATTTCGGTTCTAATGCATTTTAAAGGTTTAATTTAATGATTTAAAGGAATAGATGTTTGAGAGAATTGGTATATCCGATAGGACTAACGCAAATTGAAAAAACACTAACTGAAATTCAATGTGTTCACATACCTACATAGGAGATTGTGTCTGTTTAAATGCCACCGCTGCCATGCACTCCAACTTCAGTCTATGCATTAATTTTATTTACAATGTTACTGAAGCGCCGAATTCCAGTTTTGAATTCATATCTACTAATATATTTAACTTAATTTTTCGCATATTTTTCACTTCATGACACTAGCTAGGTTTCACAAGCAGGGGCCTGTGCTTAATTTTAATGACTGCAACTTGGAAGCCATGGCCGTGTGCAATTTTTGCTTTTTCATCATTGTAGGATATCTGGATACTGATACAGTAATAGTCCATTTCCTAATTTACAAATTTAAAAGAATTTTTTTCTAGTTTTTATTGTCATTAATGACTATTAGTATTTTGTTCTCTGTTATCAAATTTATTAGTAAAAAAAAAAAATATTTATATACATTTAGAGCTATTGCGTTAAGCTTATTTTGCCCTTCGTTGTTTAAACAAATTATTATATACTTCATTTAAATTTAGTTCATGTTCCCCTTTTTGGTTTGGACGTTGAAAAAGCCCTGATAAAACATACTGTCAGATGTCTCAATAATACATTTAACATGTAATTTGTAATAAAAATTTTCACAGCTAATTATTTGATCTAATAACTCGGTTGCTGATTTTACAATAGCATATCATGTAGTGTGCCTGACAGTTTTAGGCTGCAGTCCACATATATTGATAGAACCAGTCAGGATCCATTTAAATGTTAGACATTAATTCTAGACATATTATATATATTGTCATTAGATATATGATTTGTCTTAACATTTTTGTCCTAACATAACTTGATTAAATTAATGGTTACTTCAAAAAATTTAGTCCATTCTGTTTCAATCCTTATATCACAGGTCAAGCTCATACCTAGTCAAATCTCTGGGTGGCGGAAGGTTCCCTTTGTGGCGGTTTTTACCTCACAGTTTGGTTATTTCGATACAAATATGTACATGCAATGTTTGTTATTATGTAACATTTGTCATTTATGGCATTTAATAAATGCCCTATTTCATTCAACCTAAGTGTTGTGTTTTATCTCATACCAAACAAGTTCGTCTTGCCAGTTATATTTGCTTGACCTGGACAATACATAAATACATAACATGCAAAGATTAACTCTTTTTGTTCGAAATTTAATACGTGGGAAATTGTGAAAATCCACACCGATTAAAACGATTAAATGTAACTTTGTAAAATATGACAAATCTGTTTGATGACAATATATTGTTATAAATAAAATAGTTTTACCTGTTTATAAAACACATTCTTATAAATCATTCAAACAGGGAATATAATGAAATGCAAACATTACAAATAACTTCTAAAGTAAAACATATTTAGGATTCATTGTCATAGAGTAATGTTTTGCTAAATAAACTTTGAAACATGGTATTATTTGTGGAAATGCAAATATTTTTGCAGAATGACATGTAATGATACTGTCAGGAGTGTGGTCTGTTACATATTCCTTCAACTCAAAATGTTGACAAAATACAGGTGACTGGTGTAAGAAACACATATATATCTTCAAAATGTCATACGAAATGCATGCAGAAAGGAAAGAAAGTCTGTACGTCTGTTTAATAAGCTGGAAAACTGTAATCTTATATATTTATTCACTGGAATGTATCACTTCCCAATGTCTGGCTAATAGTAATTATATGTTAAATAAAGTGTACAACCGTCACTTTAAAGCAAATAAACACAAAGCAATGTCTTACATTTCTCTGCTTTTTATTTTTTTCGAAGGAAAATGTATTGGAAGGACGCTTGGTTCATTGGTGAACTTTCTTGTTTGTCACTGGCGCAAAATCTGTTATATCCGCTGGCCAACAGGCCAGATCTTTAGCCAGTATTTTGTCGGAGGTTGTATTGGCAAACAACCAACTTTTATGTCGGTCAGTTTTAAGTGCTTCAAACCAACCGATTTCCTATTGGGCTATGGCTACCTCAAGACACCGGGATCAGGTTTTATATCTACTTATAGCTATTATTAACTTTTACGTAATAATATTTATTCATGTACTAACAGACGTTTCAATAAGATTTCATGTCAGATGCGCTCAAATGTAAAAATGTCTTATTGAAAATGAGAATGAAGGCCTGGTAAACAAGGGGAACGATCTTCCAAAAGATCCGGAAGAACACAAAAAATTACATTTGACCTTCAAGTGTAAGCTTGACCATGAGGACAGAAGAAAATCATTATTATTTTAAAATTTATGAACTATACCGACACTAAATCCTCTGATAGTTAACCTTCAGGTGTGACCTTGACCCAGTAAGTGTTGTTAGGATTATGGCGCAAATATAAAACAAGTTCGTAGCCTCATTGTTGAGGTTGAGCAAAACTTAAAAAGAAAATCTACAAAGGATGAAGGATTTTAAAAAACTTCCATCGAATTCCCAATGAATCGAAAATGCAATAAATTATACATATTTTCGTTTAACTGAAGATTAAACGACCATTTTCATTCGATCAAAAATATTTTGAAATATCTTGTGGACACAAGATTATATATATTCAGGATGACAGAATTATTGACCTGTCCTGACCATTTTCGAAAATTAATATCATCACTTTTTACTTAAAATGTGACCTTGACATTTGAGCCAGAGACCTGAGTCGTGCGCACGACAGGTTGTCACAATGTCTGTCGAACTTATGCATAGGTATTTTAAAATTCTTTAGGAATGACAAAATTGTTGACCGTATACATCAATCGGTATATATATTTTGTACAATTTAATAGAAAAAAAGAAGAAAAAAGTCAACTTTACGGATTGAATATGATCAAAAGAAAATTTACTGATACTTATTGTTTCTATAGCCATATAAACTCAAAATATTTGCTCGGCAGAACAACGGATGGACGGACGTTTCAAAACCTCCATGAATCCCAACTTTTCTTTAATTGTGATTAAACCCTTGATATAAACTTTAAAATAAGTTGATTTTGGTAAAAAGGCATGCATCATAAGCGGGAAAATAATAATTTAAATAAATATAAATACATTATCCATTCAGGCAATTGGTCAATATGATTACAGGTCTACGTCCTCTTTGAAAGGCGTAATATTATTTGAAGAAAGACAAATATGTCAACTGGTTGAAAGAGATAAATTTTTTCTTTAAAGAGCACATGTTAACAAAACCATCATGAATATCTGAAACAAAATATTATGACTTAACACATTGAAACGTAAATAAGATATAAGAGATATAACAAATTGCTTCTATCTCATAATTAAGATTTTAAATTAAAGAATTCTAGCTTTTGTTACTTTAACAACACATGTTGATCCTGAAAATCTTTCTTTTCAAACACTTATTTTACAAGTTTACCTTCGAATCAATCCGAGAAAGTTTAGACTTACTCACGATTCGCCCACTTATATTCACATACTTACAGTTTGCCACACTTTAGGTAGCACTCCACAGTTAATTTCAAGTTCCTGCCGTCAATGTCCTACAAGCAATACGTCTAATAATTCTGATACCAAACTACACAACCTGGAAAAAGAAAACACATTTTGTTGAGAACATATATGACATAAGATTGCAAATCTACAAAGAAATTATCCCATCTGCAATAGGCAGGCAGTCAAAAAATTTGCAATTCATTCCGTTGAAGCCCAAAATCTACAGTGGCCCGAGACCCAAAACAACACATTTCGACCCTCTGGCAAAAAATATCTGCAAATATACAGGCTAAAGGAACACCGTCTCTGCTTTAGCAACTCCCTATACATGCAAAATATCACAAAGAAACTAGTCCTCAACCTTGTAGATTTTTTGCTACTGCCAAAAGTTTGTACCCCCTGTAAAATGACTTCTTTTTACCGTGCATGCTGTATAAAAGCAATGTTTACAAAAAATGGCGGCCTTGACATTCATAATCAACAGCATGTGATTTCTGGCCATGTTTTCGAATTTGCCAGTGATCATATTAGATGTCACAAAAACAAATTTTATGCTGAAACCAGTCATTTAAATCCAGAATATTCACTATATCCAAGAAATCCTCCCAGGCCATTCGAAGCTGTGGCTTACATTACTGTGGTGTGCTACCTTAGTGACAATGAGGGACAGTAGTGAATAACCTCCCCTGAGTACTCCCTATAAATAGATAGGTCCTAAGCTATTGGATTACTCGGACTTTATCGCCTATTTCTGTGTGGCAAACTAAATTAATTAGGGCTAATTATGATCATTTGTAATATTCAGATTAGATATTGTGATAAGATGTAGAATCTGTTGACATAAATGTAACATTTTTTCCTTAAGGTTTACATATTTGTTGATGCATGTGTAAATAATTGATTAAGACATATCAACCTGTCTTATATAAAACTCAACGATAAAAGCAAAGGATTCCAAATATTTGGACCTACTTACATTTTGGTTAACCTCGGTTTTTATCAAGGGAAGATAATCCACTACTGTCCCCCATTCAATAAAGCTTAAAACTTCTTAGCACTAGTACAACAATCATAATTATTACATTTCCATTGCACACATTTATTACTTTAGACATTTTGACAGACCTTCATTCCATTAGGGCACAATATTGGGTACAATAGTGAATTAAATGAAAACCTTACCTCCGAAAATAGAAGAAAGGCAAGATGGTTTACCATAGTGATGTTTGAATATTAAAATAACGCGAAATTGATAAGAGTCGGTCTAATAATGATCAATGGTAGGATACTACGTCATCGCGAACCTGCAAAATGCTCCAAATTGGACTGTGTTTTTATGTAAACATCCCGTCGGCTCGAAGGTATAATATCTTTTTATTGAAATAAGAAATAGTTAAAATATAATGTCTTGCACGAAAGATTGTTTTTAGTGCAAAAATGTACTTGATATAATCAAGAAAACAAAACGTTTAAATTTTACTACCTAATTTAGTCCTGAAAACAGGATAAAGTTTACTTTCTAAATGCTCCCACTCGGACTCCCAAGTAAAATGTAGCCAGTTTTCAGGCTTAAACCAGGCAGTAAAATTTTAAACGTGTTTTTTAAAAAATACATATCACGTATTAAAGCCAATCTTTTGTGCACTACATTATTTTTTGATATTAGACGATTTTAGAAAAAAATATATCTCCGAGTTTACAAAGATTGGGAGCATTTTGCAGATGCACGATTACGTAGAAAATCACAGTGAGGTTCATAAGTAACATTTGTTTAGGTGCGAAATAAATATTGCACTGAAACGTCACTGCATTTGGCATATCCGTATGTCTAAAAAGTGTGTACACTACACTAACTTTTAACAATGTTGAAGAATGTCCTCTGTTATAATGAATAATAATGAAACAACTGTTATCATTATTTGTCAGTTTTATCACGGACTTCTAAACATGTTTATGATGATTGTATTTCTTCTGTTTTAGATATAGAGCATAAAACTTATCTAATCGATATCTGTAGCAAGTTTAAAAGTGTTGAAAACAGTAATGAATCATGTGACAAAAGACAAGGATTTTCCGACTCAGGCGGTATCATCAGAAGCCACGCACATTACCCTATAGTAAATTTAACACCTGAAAGAAAGTGTTCTGTGAAACTGTACTGGCCAAAAGGACAAAAGCTTCTTGTAGCCGTTCATAGCGTTGACTTTCGTTATGACGATAGCCTAATAATTATAAACAATGGCAAGCCAGAAAATGCAACTTCTAAAAAAACTTTCCAATTTTCAGACGGAAACGAAACTTTATTTGTTTTTAGTGTAGGAGAGAAGTATTTTATGAAAAAAGCAAGTGGTTTTCTACTTTATTTCAAATGTAAGTTAATATTACTTAACATTTTGATTTACTAATATATTTTATTTAGACCATAATTTCGTAATCAAATATTAGAGAACTATATCATGACTGAATTACTGAAATCTAATGACAATATTGAATAAGTAATTTATTCAGTATTTTTATTCCCACATTGTAAGTGGGGGTTGGCATATAGATTTGCCCTTTTCCGCCCGTCCGTTTCATGTTAGTTCGCATGTACCTCTAAAAGTGTTTGACCTACGGTCAACAAACTTTAAAAGAACGTGAATTGTGCACGTAGGGCTACACGTTTGCGTGTGTATTAATTCATTTTTTTAGATTTCTTGCCCTTGACTATACTTTTGCAATTTCCAAATTGCGTGATGCGTAGCTTGAAAAATATTTGACCTAGAGTCATGCACTTTTAAAGGACTGTTGCTCAGCATGAGTAGGTATACATTTGTGGTTGGGAAAAATCAAGATATCAACATTGGAAAAATTTGATGTCGTTTTTATGCCTTAGACCACATACGGGTATGTAGAATTCCCTTTGTCTATCCCTCTGTCATACTGTCCTGCTGTTAGTGGGGGCACCTGTAGCTTATTGACACAATTCTTGTTTTTATTTCATTTAGCCAAACAAAATCATTTATTATTTTTGCACGCATGCGTGTTAAAATGAATAATAAACACTTTATAGGTGTCGCAATGACACACGTAATATTTTCTATAAAATGTCGGGAAAATAGTTTCCAACTTTTTCATTAACTTAATCTTTCCATTATTATCTTCCTACATACACCTTTCTCTAGCATTTTATGATCGCAAAAATATCTCATGTTTCTTAATGATCTATGTCAATTATTTCTTGTTGCTTTAAATGATCATTGTTACTGTTTTTCACTGACACACCTATATTGTGATGCCAACTATTTAGCTCATTTTCGCTTTGTTTGTTTAATGCATGCTTGTATGGTGTTAACACATAATGAATGCACGGAAGCGAAAAAGCTGATAAATAACAACTGCTGTTCATTTTCATTTTTTCTACAATATTTGATCGCACTTAGTTTTGTTATCTCGAAACTGTTGTGTAACATTTTGTGTATGAATACATAAAAATATATGTCTATGCATTATTTTGACACGCACGAATTTTCTATAAACAGTTGTACCTAAAGATGACCAGAGCTTTCAGGATGCATGTGCGATAATCATGGAACCTGGAAATGACAGTCTAGTGAGTGGCGTGCCAGCTCGTTTCCAGAGTCATACATCGGTAGATTTGCTGCAGGAAAATATAAAATCTGATTTGACTCCGTGCACACGAACATCATCTGCCACCGAACAAATACCAAAACGTAAATATAATACCTTTAACTGTACTATTTCGTTCAGACTGTGGTAATGTTACTTGTATATAGAATATATAATGTAATTTGTATACTGCTTACACTTCAAAAATAATTTCCATTAAGGTATTAAAAGTATTGAAAGATTTATCATTAACTTTTCTACATTAACATACATATTTTGATTCAATGTATAAATTGTGACGTTAACGAATAGCTCAAAAATGATAGCTTTAGTTAGTTTATATCATCCATGCATGAGCAGGTTTTGTTGTAAATCTGTTTTGTCTATTCCTTGAAGGTTGTTTAAAAAAGAAGCCAGGGAAAAAGAGGGACAAATGTACAGTTTGTGAAGGCAATCCGAATCTTAAGGCAATCCGAATCAAAAATGAATTTTTCCTGTTAATTATATTAAATTTGACCAAATATTTCATGGGAACCGGTATTTTCTTAAAATATAACCCCTTTGCTATGAATTTATTGATAAACAATCAAAGTTGCAGGCGTTTACATGAATCAAACGTCTACTTGATTTGGACCACTTACAGACGATTTCGCGCACCTGCAAATATATTGGCTTCCCGAGTTGAAAATAATCATTTTGTATTCCACAGGATGGGAGCGAAAAAGAAAAAGGTAGTTTGCAAAATGTAGCCTTACTATATATCTACACCAGGATAAATTTACTGTTGCAAATATTTCTGTTTAGTGTATTTTCTCGTTTAATCTAAAACACGCGCCACAGAGGGCAATGCGAATCAACAAGGCGTGATGACGGGGGCCGTCTCAAGTTTGTAATCAGACTAATACATATTTTTTTTTTAATAATAATTAAATAATTTTGTTTTTATAAGTGATATTTCATCCATGAAGGTTGAGTTCTATTTCATTAATTATTTTTTCTTTTCATAATGATATAATAATAATATATATCATGTATAAGAAAGAAAGCTATCTTTGTAATTGCATGCTAACCAATGCATCTGTGATACCACCTCATGGGCTAAATATTATGGCCAAAAGCAAATTAGATGTGACACTTTAAGGAGAAATAAAGTCTGAAAAACTTTTTTATGTGGTTAAATTTCATTGCCAGATAATTGAAATTCTTGCTTATTTGCAGGTTGAAGATGCTGTTATACTATAACCTTGTGTTAACATAGTTGTTTCTGAATTTTTATAGGTTGAACCTAGGCCAGCAACATCTAGTCCAGCAGTGCAAACTGCAAAAAAATTGAGAAAGAAATACAGAAGTAGAAGTTCGCCTGGCAAGGCCAAGGATAAGGTGTCAAGAGCAAGACGTGCATTGTATGAGGTTAAAGTTAATAAGGTACCTGTTAGAAAAGCTGCTAAAAAATACAATTTGTCCTATGGTTTTGTACAAAGGAGAGTTTCAGGTACTGTAGAGATTGGTGCATGTCATGGTACAGGCACTGTGTTTAATGCCAGTGAAGAGGGAGAATTTGTTGAGTATTTAAGTGAGATGGCTAAAAGAGGTATGGGCTTAAGACCTGGTGAATTTTTAGACAAAGTACAAGAAGTAGTCATAAAAGAAGGTAGAAAGACACCTTTTAAGAATGGTAGGCCATCATATGATTGGTACAGGCGCTTTATGAACAGACATAAGGATATTCTAGGCATAAGACAAGAATCATTACTGGAATCTTCTAGAGCTAAATTAACAAAGGCCAAATTAGATGACTGGTATAGTTCATACACAAAATTTTTAGTGGAAAAAGATCTAATGAATAAACCAGAACAAATCTGGAATGCAGATGAATCAGGATTTAGTTTGGGAAGTAAAGCTGGGAGGGTGATAGGACCATCAAGGACCTCATTTCCTACACAAGTACCACATTTGGCTGGGAGCTCAAGTAAAGCAAGACTGACTGTGATGTTTTGTGCCAGTGCAAGTGGGTCAATAATGCCTCCTTTCTATGTGTACCCAAAACCCCCTCCTAAAGGTATTAATCCTTTAAGCTGTAGTATTCCTGGAGGAAAAATTGAATATACTGATAAAGGGTGGATGGATGGACCAACATTTGCTAAGTTCCTTGATCATTTTGATTCCCATATTGTAACAGAAAGACCTGTTGTGTTGTTGATTGACTCTGTTAGCAGTCATATTGGTTCAAAAATATTCCAAGAAGCAAGAAGTAAGAAGATTGAATTATATAGAATTGTACCTAACGCCACGCACCTCATGCAGCCTTTGGACAAAGGTGTTTTTGGCCCCATGAAAACTCAGTGGTATAAAACTGTAAGAAAACATAATCGTGAAAACCCTGGAATTCCAATAAACAAAGGTAACTTTGCAGAGAAATTAAAAGATGCCTACAATGAATTTTATAGGCCAAGTATTGTTGTGAATAGTTTTTCCTCTTCAGGAATATATCCAGTAAACAGGGCAGTCATTTCTGATGATCAGCTAAAAACAGGCTTAACTTTTAACACAGACAGTGAACAATTAGAAAAGGATTCTATACAAAAGGAGTCTTCTGATCATGCTGAATCTCAGTGCCTAAATGAGAAAGTCTTTAACACATATGTCAGTGTACTAAAAACACCAGTCAAAGAAAAATATGAAAAACGACAAGCAGAGGGATACAATTTGCATGGAGTTTCCCCTGGGTATGACACATATATATTGCTTAAATCAAGGATTGGTGAAGAATCAAGTAACCAAGAAGATTCTATACAAAAAAGAGATAAGTCAACAGTTACTTCTAGAGAAGGCTTTGTTAACATTGATCAAATACCAGGTCAAAAGTCAGTTCAAGGACTACAATTATTAGCAGATGCTGCCTCTCGCATGACACCCTGTGTCACTTCAGACTTTGTTCAGAAGAGAAAAGTATCAGATGAATTCAATGTCCAAGATGTGTCGCCAGTTATGAAAGCCGCACTTGTCATGCCAAAAGTCAAAGAAATTAAAAAGAAGAAACGAACTAGCATACTTGATAATTTGCCTGATAACTTAACTAGTCCAGAGACTATCAGAAAACTTGCTTTGAAAGACATAGAAAAAACTAGACAATTTGCAAACAAGGAAAAAAGAGCTAAAGCAACATATCTTTTAAAATCAAAAAGAAGTAAAGACAAACAAAATTTGAAAAAAATAGAAACAGTCTCAACAACCACTGAAAATGAAGAGGAAGCTATGTGTATGGTCTGTGAATTAACATGGAAGGAGGACCAGGATCTCATGCTTGGTCACACATGGATCCAGTGTGACAAATGTGAAAGTTGGATTCACGAACATTGCTTACCAATAGATATGAAATATGATTCTGTGACAAATAGAGATATAGACTTCATTTGTCACAAATGTGAAAGAGACAAATAATATGTGAAATATTGTACAAGTATTGCATATCATAAATATTGTTTTTTAATATTTTTTTTTATTTCAATATGACTTAGATGAAAACATAGACAATGTCAAACAATTTTATGAACATGTTTTTAATAAGTCTAAGCAGCTGTATGCACTAAATCAGTTGTTTACTTCAGCTTGACTTTTGTTTATACATTATGACAGAGTTATTTGTTAATTGCATACATAAGATGATGATATATAATATATGGATATTTCACCCATGACTATTCCATTTTGGTTTTAATTATTCTAAAATAAATTTGAAAATTAATACTTAACAACTTCATTTTTCATTCTGCTCACTTACTTTATTGTATCATTTTAGGAGAAGGAGGAAATCCGAGTAGAAAATTGTGTAATTAAAGGTTATCATGCCTTTAAAATAAAGCCCCCCATGACATCACCACCAACACAATTGATGGTAGATATGGAATATACAAACATCCATGATACGGATGCATGTCTAGTATGGGTACCTGAATTGAACCAGTTTGAATCTGACCTACACAACACTATTACTGATGAAGACAGATATTTCACATTGAAAGACATAGCAGGGTTACCTGTTGGTCATGTTCCTCGTACTCTTGCCAGTTCCTTCAGAAAGCTTATTGAAATGGGTGCGTCTGTGAATTGTGAGGCAAATGATCACCCTCAACCAAGCTTCCCTCCATGGCCAGCACCCCAAGAAAAGGGTGGAGGTGCTGTTATTCCATGCACATATATTATAAGACATGATAATAAACAACAAGCTATTGATATTGTGAAAGAGGCCCTAATGAACATGAGTGAGGGGGAGTTTATTAGACTGTCATATTGACCATTTTATTTCTGTGATGTAAAAACAAGTTTATACTCTCAATTTCCCCAAAGGTGCTATTCACATTGTTTTGACCTTTAATATGTTTAATCATGTTATTCATGTAATATTATATTCATGTATAAAAAATTAATAGAAAAAATATTTAATTTTTGTTATGTTGTTATATATACTATAACAATATAACAAAAAATAATTATTTTTTCTATTACAGATTTTTTAATGAATGGATACAGTAGGCCTAGGCCTATATTACATGAATAACATGACTTAACATATTGTAGATCAAATCATTGCAACTAGCACCTTTGAATTTGCCATGTAACAAAGTGATTAAAGTGATTAAAGAACGAAAAATGTTTTTTACAGTGTCTTTAGATTTATTTGTAGGTGCAGAGGTTCTGTCTTAGCTTAACTGTCAAAATTTGACAGCTAAAGTTATTTTTGAGACAATCCCCAGTTATGATTCGGATTACCTTCACTTGATCCACATTTACTACACAATGGGCTATAAATAGAAACTGTCTCTCTTTCAAAACACACGTCAATGAAATGCAGTGACAACATTTCTTGTAAGGTACTGTCATTTGAAAACAAAAACACAAAAACAATGTTTTTAATTACATATTTAATATTAATACGATAGCGAAATACATATATTGATCCGGATTGCCTTCACAAACTGTATTATAAATGAAACAAATAAGGAAAGGAAGCTTCAGAAGAAAAAAAGGAAAAGAAAGAAAAGAAAAGGAAAGCGTGTCTTGGACCGGGAAAAGAAGGTTAAAGTACTAAAAATAAGTAGAAGAAGGCGATACAACATTACAAAACAAATAGATGATATGAATGAATAGATAGATATGTAAACAGAATACAAATCGAACAAGAAACCTTCCCTATATGCCATGAAAAAAAGTTCTGAGCATCTAGATACTAGTTAAGGAATTAGGACGCTTGTATATTCCTTGAACATACTGATGCTTGTAAGTGATAACATCAAATAAAGTATAATGCGGATAATGTGTTCAGGGAAAATATAGTAAATAGACTGGCAATAAAATATGCCATAATAACATTGTTATATTTGATCTGACTTGTTCACCTTTCTTTCATTCTCACATCTTTTACTTTTCACAATAACAATAAAACTGAGTCTGTAGATAGCCAAAAAAAATATGTTATTGTTTTTGTTTCTATGGAAACAAATAATTAAAAACAATTGTACAGTACTAATCATTATATACAGCATGTCATAAGACGTGTAATAACGTGATGCTTTAAACGCTCTATATTATCAATAAATTTGAACAATTACATGCTTATTGTGTTGTTAACTCTTACTTAATTTTGCATTTTTTAATTTGATACTTAACCAATTTTACGTACAATTAACAGATTTCTAAATTTAAAACACAGCAAGTCTATTGTGTATAAGCCTACGGAAATTGCGTGTGTATGCCCTTAGCAAGTTTTGTTTGTTTTTGTTTGTTTTTGGGTTGTACGTCACATCGACACAATATAGGCCATATCGCGACGTTCCAGCTTTTCTGCTGGAGGAAGACCTCATTATTTCAGGCAGGAACAGGCACCTGAGTAGAACCACCGGCGTTCCGCAAGCTAGCTGGATAGCTTCCTCACATGAAAGAATCCAAGTCCATGTCGGGATTCGAACCCACAGCGGTGAGGGGCAAGTGGTTTGAAGTCAATGACCTTAACCACTCGCCCACGGACGCCCCCCACTCCCTTAGCAAGTAATCGGAAATATTATTTATTCATTGTAGATTATAAGATGTATTTAAGCGTAAAAAATACATTTGGTAAATTTATTACTGACAATAACACAAGGAAAGCAAGAAACAAGTCATGTTATAAGCGCTGGTTAAAAGAATTAAGAACTTTGAGCGACAGCGTTTAGGTGTTCACTAAAGTAGATTTTAGGCATGCTCGGAATAATTGCATATGCCCCCACCTTTTTACGTTGGCAAATGCAAACTTACTTACTTGTAAATTTAAATACTTTTGTTTGTGTTAATGTAAGACCATGTTGTACGAATTTCTCTTTTGTGCTGATTTTTCCTGCCAAACTAAAATATGTTTATGTCGAATCCTCGTTTCTTAGTTTTATTACTAAAAGGCTTGAAAAAAGTATAAAGTTGTTCTTCATCTAAGGCAATTAAATGATAAATAAATAAAAACCATTCACTGCATTTTCAATACAAAGCGTTTACTCAAAAGTTATATTTTAAACAAATTGACTCTTTAACATTTACGAGTCTTCTTTTTGTGTTTTAACAGTATGCAGTGCATATGCTTGCTTATCGATTAACTCAGTTTTTCCTTTTAATATTTGTTTGTTTCATTTTACGCCTTTTCCCAACAGTATTTCAGTCATATATGCGGGTAGTTTCCTAACCATCGTTCCTGGAGAGTTACACCAGTACTAGACAACCTTCTTCCGTTCTAAACTTACAAAGCATCTCCCGGGGATCGAACCCACGCCAGAGAGGTACTAGATTAGAAGTCATCGACTCTAACCCCTCGACCACGAAGGACTTTGACCAAGAAAAAATATGCATTTTCAACTTGTGTCGCGCGAAGCCCAAACAGTATTTGACCTAGAGTCATGAAACTGTACTGACATGTTCATCAGCATGTAATGCTGTGCACTTTTGAGACTGCTTGTCTAATTGTCCTTGATTTAGTTAAAATTTGCAATTTTAGACTTGTCGTGTGTAGCCCAAAACGTGTTTGACATTGAGTCATGAACTTTTAAGAAACGTAGGTCATCATGTGTAGAGTGCACCTGGGAAATTGCTTGTAGATTGACTTAGTTTAAATTTGCAATTTTTATCTTGTGCCGCGCGTAGCCCAAAAAGTAATTGCTCCTAGAGTAATGAAACTTTTACTGAAATGTTGGTCAGCATGTGTAATATTTGTAGAGTTACTGCCGATCGTGTCTTAGTTAACAATTGCAATTTGTAACTTGTATTTCACCTAGAGTAATGAAACATTTACAGAAATGTTGCTCAGCAGATCTTTATTTGTAGAGTTATTGTCCGACCTTGCCTTAATTAATTTCAATTTTAAACTTGTAGCCCAAAAGTATTTGACATTGAGTTATAGAACATGTGTAGTTGTACACCTGGGAGTTTACTTATTTATTCAGGATTTATGGGGTAATTGCCCTTGATTAAATAAAAACCCTTCTAAAATGCTGTGTTATGGGTATCTCTACAAATGCTGGAATAAACTGTATAAGAATATTAATCAGCGTGATGCTGTGCACCTGCGGTTTTGCGTGTAGGTCTATTTCAGTTTTATTAGAGTAATTGCACTTGACTTACTATAAATTTGCAATGTGTGAGGCTTAACAAGTATATATTTCAGTATTTGTTTGCCCTTGACCGAGTACAAAATTTGCAATTTTCTACTTGTGTGGTGCATAGCCCAAACAATATTTGACCTAGAATAATGAGACTTTACAGAAATTTTGGTAAGCATGTGTAGTTGTTCACCTTAGTGTTTGCTTGGATAATTTTCAAATTAATAAAGTTACTAAGTGAAAACCATTCCAGAATGTTTATTGTTTGATTTTATTAACCAGCCAATGCATACTAATTACACGATCAATGAACACAATATAATAATCTGCGACAGATTTTCAGCATGTTTCGTGAGATGTACGCAGTTAGATATGATTTAGTTTAACCGTATATCGCAATAGAAAAAACTATAGAACTACGGTTTATGGTTTATAATTGTCCTACTTCTTGTAAGATCGAGACCGTGTAGAACCATACGTTTTCTATATTTAAATTTTCAACATCATTGAAGCTATGAACTGTTTTTATGCTTTGCTTTTTCCTAAAGTCTATGGTCTTTCATAATAACATAGTTTAAGAATTAATATTAAATGTTCATGTTATAGTATATAAACGGGTACGCTGAAGATCTTAAGCTAATTTTCGTACGGATCAAAATCAATAAATGTAATTTCAATTTTGTATTAACACAATATAAATCGAGAACAACGCTGTTACTAAGTTGCTTCATTATATCCGTGTTAACAATTCTGCAAGCTCTCCGCAATGTCCGATAAAATATACTATGAGTAAACAATGGCAACACAGAACTCTAATATATTAGGCTAGTACTTAAATGACCTTGCTATTGCGGATATGACAACGACCCATACATTAAGCTGGTGTGACTTTTCAAAACATTACGTATATACGCCGTATTAATTATGGACAGAACTGAAGTGGGATAGAATATTTAAATGAATGCTACCACGTATATTGTATTCATAACTGACAGGTCAATAAAATCAGACAAAATGTCACGTGTACCTCTTAAAGTGCTTGAGGCATAGGGCGGGTATCGGATGGCGTGCGGGCGGTTAACAAGTTTTCAAATTCGTAACAGTTTTCTCAGCAACTACTTATTCAGCCTCTTGATATTTGACATACATCATTGACAGGTGGTCCCATAACGTGGAATTTGATTTCAGGTCTGGCACTCATCCCTTTCCTGTTAACTGATTTAATTAAATTTTCGACATTAATGGTCAATGGTAGGAAATTTTTGTAATAGTTTTCTCAGCAACTACTTATTACAGCCTCTTGATATTGAGCAAACAGCAGAGACACATGGTCCCATACAGTGTGGGATTCGATTTCAGGTATGTGGTTCACCATTTCCTGTTTACTGACTTAGTTGAATTTTTTACATTTATGGTCCATAGTAGGAAATTTTTGTAAAAGTTCTCTTAGCAACTTTTAATCACAGCCTCTTGTTATTTGGCTTACAGCATTGACACGAGGTCCCATACCGTGGGATTGTACGTTACAACTATTTAGGGGGTAGTGGGAGTCATTAAGAATTTCCTTTGTGTGGCAATCTGTCATACTGCCCTGTAACACCGCACTTTGGGGTCAAACGCACTTTGGGGTCCACCCCAAAGTGCGTAACGTACTTTGGGGTCCGACCCCAGAGTGCCTTTCGCACTTTGGGGTCCAATTTTTACCCCAAAGTGCGTTAAACAGGTACATATGCATTTTTTAAACATCAGACAAGCGACCCTACTTTGGGGTCATAAAAATTCAATAAATAAAATGAATTCTTATGATGTTTCAAATAATATATTGTAGTCAAAGCCAATGGTAAACAAAAATCAAGGTATTGAATAGAGGCAAAACATGTGTCTTGAATTATAGTAGAATCGATAGGGATTTTAAATGAGTGAAGAGCTTTCATCAAATAGAGAATTTGTATCAATTAATAAGCTTAAAATATATTTTTCTTACATTTTCTATTTATTTTAAAAGAATGTACACCTTTCATTAACTCCATTGTTTTCAACTAGTTTCATCATTTTCCCATTTATTTTTTACATTTTATAGAAATATAATAGTCTTAGCATAGACAAAGGTATAAATTCTGGGAAATCTTAATATTTCAGTAAAAATTGTGCCTGATTATATGTTGAAATGGCCATTTATTTAGCTTATCTAAATGTGACATTTAAGAAACTTGACTAGGTGTATATCCGGCCTTAAGTAGTAGTCCGTACAGGCAGTACACACAAATATCATTTACTATTTAAGTAGTCACACATTCATAATCAAAGGACTGCAAACTCTGTGGTATTTTCTGATCTTTGCAACTAAATCGTACTGTATATCTGTATGTATTTTCCCGTATAAGTTTATTTTTATATACTATAATTCATCTTGCAGGGCACCGAGATGCAGCGACTGAGTTTAGATTTTTTACTGTATAAGTTTGAGTTTGATACATACGGAATTATGCATGACCAGAGTTGCATCATAAATCATTTATATTCATTTTTTATGACAGCCACACTTTATCCTTGCATATCGTGGCTTAAAAAAGACACTTACAAAAATAGTTGTCTCGACTGGATTTGAACCCCAAACCTCTCACACCTTGGACGAGCACGTTACCCCTGCACCACGGGGAAGTTATACGAAGAAAACTTATATAAACTCAAATAATTCTATAGAATTTTAGGGTTTCAACTTTGTAATCCTGATCAATTTCGAGGTATTTTGTTCACGATAAACCTGTTTTTTAACACTTAGCAAACATCTTCTCGCCAAAACAGTCTGACATGTATATATTCCACTACTCGACATTCAGATTTATCTGAAGAATTCGGTAATCGACATCGCTCAAATAGCATTTTCATTGATTAAAATGAATTCATCCGTGTAATTTGTGATTGTGCATTTATTGACAATTCTATCAGCCAACATTACTTTTAAACTTTGAAAATGCGTTGTAATTTGTTGGATTCTTGTAACAAAATAAAAATATTTCTTTCTTTTACAACGCTAATTTTAAGCTGTTTTGAGAACTACTTGATGTTAGGTTTGTCGTGAAGCGCTGTGTCAGAGATTGAATGTCAGCATTGTATATCCTGATCTGCGATCAGAAAATACAATAATGTAAAGTTCTCACTGGGGGAAGTCCAGACGAGATGGTCGGGTCCCGATCCCCCCGATATTATAAAAATAATGTTTTAAAGGCCCATTGTGCTTTTATTTGTATTTCTTAAGCTTTTTTTTTAATTTTGCATAGCATCCAAAAAGTTACTCATTGGCCAATTATCTGAACCATCTTTTTCATCTGTTGCTTTTTTGTAATGTGTACAGTTAAATAGAATTAGTATTTTATATAGAAGTCAAATACTACATTGTTTACATTTTGCTACTTTTATGACAATTTTTTTACATTTATCGCTTCTTTATTCAGATAACAAGTATCTTAAATTTCTCTGATAATATTATTTAAACATTAAAAATTCATGTTTGCCATTTTTAAAGAAGTATGTAAGATTTTCCATTAAAAAGCCTCTGGCGAACGGTTGTTACGGAGCTTACTAAAAACTTAAGTTTGTTGATAAACTTAATAATATATTTGTAAATATCACATTTTAAAGTCTGATCTAGAAACTGGATATTTCACCAGAACATTGCAATAGAGTATTTTATAGTTTTTTAGGAAAAAATATTAATTGCATTTTATTTCATCCCCATCATATCTAAAATGGGGCTTAATATGGCACAAAAATTATCAAGTAAATGATTGACAGAACATGATGTTTTTTCGCAGCATCTTTTAATTTTAAGATACATTAACAATTTATGTACTAGAGTATTTTGTTATATGGAAACAATTTTAGATATTTAAAGTGGTAGACTTAATGAAACTTTAATCACTTAAGCATTAAACCGCCATCTTGAACTCCATCTCAAATATTTCAATGTCGCAGATCGAAAAAGTCAGAACTCAGTATTCAAGCAGAGCTCAGTAGACACCTTCATAACTTTTGAACCTAAAGTGCGTTGATATGTAGCATAATTACGCACTTTGGGGTCAATTTCTCGATTTTTTCTCAAAGTGCGTTTGACCCCAAAGTGCGGTGTTACACTGCCCTGCTGTGTGCCAGTATACTGACAAAAAAAGGGAGTGTGGGGGCATCCGTGTCTTATGGACAATAAGCATTGATTGAAGCATATTTTATTAATCAGAAGGCTTAAAACGTTAGATTCGCCCTTTTCTAAAGATAAATATACATAAATAAACCACTCGTAAAACTCAAATCTAAACTACTAGTATTTGTACTTGAGTGAAATATCTATGATTTTAATTATGCTTTCCATCTGTTATTAAATTGATGAATGGCGGTCGGCGGTCAGCTTAGAGTAAAAAAAATTTATTTGAATGTTACCCTGATATGTGTATCAGAACTGTGTGATTACATTAATGCAGGCAAATCTTCGCTCTTTTTATGTATGTTACAGTCACTGAAAACTTTAGTTCAGTTGTTTAGTTTAATTTCTATTTATTGAAATCAGATTATCATTTTCGCTGTGTTATACGGTGGCACAGAGATTACATGTGTGTGTTTTTATTTATCTCGTGCGCATTAGATACTATGTCGTGGCCACGAGTTACAAAGTCGTGGCCACGAGATAATTAAGTAATGCGCACGAGATACTATGTGCTATAGGACAAGCATGCTCCTACTTCATCTGCCTGTCATAGTGTCATTTATACAAGTTATTGGTGGGACAATGGTCATGGTGACCCCAATTTTTGACCTGTCATATACTGATCAGAAGCAATGATATTTCTAGGTTATGTTAACCATGGCTTATTCCTTCAAAATTATTCATCAGACAAGGATTTTAGTTTCATGGTTACCTTGACCATAGACCTCAACCATCCTTATAGGCTATCCACTGGCCATTGGCAATGTCCCTACCAAATAAATTAAACCAAGACTTATTCCTTTTCAGGTTATCAGAATGACGTCATGATAATAATATAAAACTTGTTCAATTGGTCTCTCATCACGTGATCAATTTCTCACGTTCCAAGAAGAATTAATCCATAATTGGTCAGTACATACAAATATCATGTGTTTACGTTTACCACTTGACTCTAAATAGACGTTTGACAAAAAATCAATCTAAATTCAAACCTGTTTGCTTTGGGAAGTTTAGTGAATATCGAGATTGACAATTAAGCACACTTTTTACTTCCATATCCATATGACTATTATATTTAAAGATAATGCAAACGATAGCGTACATCGAACGGAACAGAGTGCTCGTAAAATAAAAAAAGGCCGGAAATAACCTGTCGCCGGATTGACAGTTGTAACAGAGATTTGTTAAAACCAATTCAGGTCTATATCTAGCAGGTTTTCTTCACTAAGTCAATAGTTTGACATCATTCTACCCGGATTTCACTATTTATGGTAGATTTTGTTGATGATGAATGTTTAAATAATCCATCTTCACGTTCATAGAATAGTAGTTGTAAATTAATTACAGTGTTACATTTTCATTAATCAATTCATATTACCAATAAGTTATTTTTTATTTTTTAAGGATGGATTAATCTAGTAATAAGTCAAAGGAGATAAACTAAACAAGAATATCTAGAAGTAAACGTATAGGAGAACAGCGAAGTTAATAACACATATAATGCGTTCCAGAATAAAAAAGGAAATTCCAGATGTCCTTTTTCCGGGGGTCTACCTCTATGCACTTTTTCAGCAACAAATTTACATGCAGAAAGAGAGAGATAGAGTTAGGAGAATAATTCCCCTATCTTTTAAACCTCAAACGCATTGTACCTGTCTGATATTCCTCTATCTTTTCATATGGGTTTATTTTCTAAGGATAATGTTGGAAATCGTTGTTCGGAGTTATTTGATGAACATATACGTATACATAGAAGAATACATGTATGTTATATTTCTTATACTTTTTGAAATGGGTAAGTAATACTGTCATTAATTGCAGTTCATTCTCCGAAATCAGTATGGGGTGTTCGCATATGGTATAATTCTGTTCAATACATGATGCTTTTTTCATTGCATTCCTCATGCGTTTAGTATGTTCTTTGCCTGTAATTGTTATTTATGTAGATGAAAAGTTTTATGATATATGGTTTATCCCCGTTTTAATAAAGATGGAATG
>NW_026857610.1:0-58327 GCF_026571515.1 Ruditapes philippinarum | reverse complement strand
GTTGAATTTTGTCTGGGATTGCTATGTTACTGAATAATGTCTGTTATAACTGTTATAACAGTATGAACTTAAGGTAAAATAATAGAAATGTAACAACACAGGAAAAATTATCCGATTTTAAAAAGGAAAGTACATCTGGTTATGATATTATGACCTGGGTACATTATGACTATGTAACTAAATGCTGTCTTGGGCTGCTGGTCCTTATGGCTGAATGTTGTCTGGAGTTGCTGACTGTTTGTCCTACGCGACTGAATGTTGTCTGGGGCTGCTGGCTCGTGCTCCTTTAACTGAATGTTTATTTTGTTAATTTGTGGCTGAATGCCGAGCTTCATGTCCTATTTCATTGAATGTTGTCCTTTTATGACTAAATGTTGTCTAGGGCTGCTGGCTGATGGTCCTTTGTGTCTGAATTTGCCTGGGAGTATTGACTGGTCGTCCTTTATTTATATAATGTTGTTTCGGATCGCTGGCTTTGGCCCTATTTGACTAAATAATAAGGCTGCTGACTGTAAGTTGTCCTATTCGACTAATATTGTCTTGGAACGCTTTTCGTATATGTGACTAAATGTCGTCTAGGGCTGCTGGCTTGTTGTCCTTTGAGACTGAATTTTTCAAAGGGATTCGTTCCGTGAACAGTGTACTCACTTGTTTATCTTTGTATTCATATTTAAGTTCAGGCATATCACCTGCTATTTTTGTGTAGAAATAATACTGCCGTTCCGGTGTGACAAAGTAAAAGTTATATCCTCTTAAATTTTCAAAATTTTGCTTTTAAAAATGTTATATTCTTGTTACAACTAGGTACATTTAAAGATTTGTCCTCTGGCTGTCAGTCCGTCTATCTGCCTGTGCCTCAAAACTGTGTTCTGAGATGACTTTTAAAGAACTTGGAACTTTTCCAACAAACATACTTCAAATAGAGAAAATTTGAAACATTAGTTAACATACCTATGCTGAAAAAATGATCTTTTGGTTATCTGTAGTATAAACATAATTTCCTAATAAGGCATGGAAACTTAACACATTACAATGATACAGACATATTAAGAACTCAAAAGTTCATTCATGTTTTCCACAAAGACATGATTGAATGGCCATGACCCATCAGAATGTTGCCGACATTGTGTGGTTCAAACCGGTAGGGGACTTTTTTTATTGCTTGAAGCTTTAAAAAATGACGTTTTAATTTACTTTGGGATAATAATTTGTTTGAGAATGGATAAGAAGGGAATAATAAAATTATTATACTTTTTATGCCCCCGAATGGCAGCATAAAGTAATCGCACTGTCCGTCTGTCCTTCCGTCCGTCCGTCCGCACTACCGAATATGGTTAGAGGGCCATCTAAATGTTAACAGAACAAAAGATTACTCATAGCTCATTCCGTAACAATAGAGGAAGGGACCAATGGCACACTATTTAACACAAGAAAATAATAAGAGAAATGGTCTTTATCCAAATTCGGTCGTATGCCCGTCCTTCCGTCCGTCCGATAATCTTGTCCGCGCTTCATCATCAAAACCGATAGGGGATTTCAGTGAAACTTCACAGGATTGTTTGTCACCAAGTCTGGTTGTGCATACTTTCTTTATTTTCCGCATGAATTTTTGGCACAGTTATGGCCCCTTAAAGTGTATAAAGCTATATATCTGATGCAAAATTTGTTGTTTGAATTTTAAAAATGAATGCTTTCAAAATGCTTGTATGATGTAAATTTGGTAGTTAATCGCCTTAAAAGCAAATGGCGCATGCACAAAATCATTGCTGAACGGATAAAACCCAATTTAAAATTGCAAAATAATATTTTGTTCCGGAACATTTTATTCTATTTCCATACATTATTCATGTGTGTTTAATAACGTATACATTCTATTTCACAACTTTTTAAGTTCAGTTGTACATTCTCTCTTGGTTTTCCGCTTGATTTTTTATTTTTTTGCACAGTAATGGTCCCTTAATGGTCAAACTTTGAGTAAAATAAGCTTGTCCTCGCTTCATCACCGAACCGATAGGGGATTGCATTGAAACTTCATAGGATTGTTTTTCACCAAACCTAGTAGTGCATACTCTCTTGATTTTCAACTTGAATTTTTGGCACAGTTATGGCCCCTTAATAATGTGTTTTTTTGAGTAAAATAAGATTGTTCATGCTACATCTCCAAAACAGCTGCGGGGGTTTCGGTGAAACTTCACTGGATTGTTTTGCACTATCCCTACTTTTGTATAGTCTCTTGATTTTCCACTTTTATTATTTTTTCACAGTTTATATGGCATCTTAATGGTCAATTTTCGAGTAAAATAAATTTATATGCGCTTCACTACCAAAACCGATGGGGGATTTCAGTAAAACTTCACTGGATTGTTTGTCAACAAGCCTAGTTGAGCATACTCTCTTGATATTCTACTTGAATTTATTTTTCACCTGTACAGTTATGGCCCCTTTATAATTTAGTTTCGAAAAAAGCTTGTCTACTCTACATCTCCAAAACCGCTTTGGGATTTCAGGATTGTTTGCCACGAAGATTAGTTGTGCATAGTATCTTTATTTTTCAGTACATTAACTTAGTCAATCCTTCATCTCCAAAACCACTTGAACATCTATAAAATTGTTTGCATGGTGTCATGCTTTTCCAAGTCTAGTTGAACATTGAACTTTGTGTCACGATTTTGTGCATATTTTTTTAAGTTATGGGCCCTTGATGATGATTCTTTTAGATTTTTTAGACTATTTCTTCTACACTTCTAATGGAGTTTCATTTTTTTTAGAAATGACGTTTATCAAAGGCGATCAGTCATATATTACCAGTATTTTGGCATATATTGCGGATTTTATGTCAAAAATCTATAAACAAAGTGATCCCTCGGAAGATTAAATCACAACAAAATTTCATGAAAATTGCAGACTCGGTTTGATTGAGTCTGTACATGAGGGATAATGAATAAGTAGGACATTCCTCACGCTCCCTAGCAGGGGCTTGAGTGGTACTCAAAAGAGGTACTCAATTCTCAACACTTAATAGTGCTGGCATCAATGATCCCGAAGGTCCAGAAAAATATAACAACACTGAAGTGAAGTACGGGCAACTTTTTACAGCTGCCACATATCACTTGACACCTGCTGTTGTGAAGTATAAAAATCTGAAAACAAAGTGATCCCTCAAAAGCATTAATCACAACAAAATAACATGAAAAGCTTCCTTTCGGGGACATGTGTCACTTTTCAGTGACAGCTCTTGTTTTTATGATGTGTCTATGTTGTATAAATAATTTCTGTATGTATTGTATTTCGTTTCGCTTCTAAAGTCTAATGACCGAGGGCATTCACTATAGTTTGTTGCACCGACAGTGTAGGACCAGCAGAAAACACTTACACAATGTCCCTGATATATTTTGCATCCTTGTGAAAATTGGTCTAATTTATGACTTAACATAATTCAAACCATAAAAAATCGTAATGTTTCTAGCTTATTCATTCATTGTAATATATCAGAGTGATAATGTTTAACTATAGTTTTAGGTAACTTCCCTTTTGAGAAAAGACTCGGGTAAGTTCAAACCCTACTTGGGCCTTTATCATGATTTTTGTTACATGTCAGTGGCGTTGGTTCGTCTCAGAAGCATACCTTACTTACTTTACAATCCAAATTTAAAGAGTATGTTAAAACAACAAATGAATTTAGATAGATATCAAAGATTGTTTTATTTTTCAGTAAAGATTATTCATTATAAAAAAGGTGTTTTTTTTTTCTGTAAAAAATGTATATGATTACCTCACACTTATGCACATGTCTTATCTATATTTTCAGGATTCGGCATTCTTCACAAAGAAAGGTAATTTGTTTGTTTTGTAAAGAAGATGTCTATATCTCAAGCACTTAAATACTCATACGCACAAATAAAAATAATAAAAAAGATACGGTATCGGTAAGTAATTGTGTCATAGGAGATTCTATCCGATATGAAAATGGAAAATAGGATAAGACAATGCAATGTGCAAAAAAACGTGCAAAATACTAGTCTACGTAGTAGTGTTATAAACTTTGGGGAACGATATTGTTTTTGCCTTCGCCGTCTGTCCGTCAATCTGTCTGTCCGTCCGCATTCAGCTTGTCTGGCGTTCACAGGTCAAATTGCTGGCCGGATTTCGATGAAACTTCACAGGTGTATTCAGTACCGACTCAGTTGTGCATATCGCCGGCACGTTATGCTTCGCATTTTGCACTCCAGAGCTATAAATAGAAAAATCTTGTCCGGCTTTCAGAGGTCAAACTGCTGGCAGATTTCAATGAAACTTCACAAGAGTGATTGGTACTGTGTGTGTGTTTTTTTAGTCTTATTTATATTGCCCACCGACTTTGTCATATGTCCCAGACTATCGGCCTCTGTTACGTCGCTGATCGTAGAGCCTGCAATAGAGGACTTAGTTCGCCTTCAACGTTGCTGATCGAAGAGCGGAGGTCTTCTCATGCCGTCTTTCGTCGTAGAGATCTTCTCTAGGACCCAGTTTTTCGCATCTTGAATGCGGTAGACAATAGGAGGAAAGGCACCTCTTCCGGGAGCAGCAGTTCTTGATAGGTTCTTCGCCGTTGGTTAGGTCACACCAGCTAAGTGACATAACTACGTCACCCATCTGGTGTGACCTATGCCCTCCGACCGACATGCACGCCGCAAAAGGAAGTCGGAGGGTGATCGGTACAATCCCTAGTTATGCATATTACCTATATGTTCTGCTTGGCTGCACAAAATGGCCGCCAGAGCTATAATTAGAAAAATCTTGTCCGGCTTTCAAAGGTCAAACGGGTGGTGGAATTTCAATGAAACTTCACTGTAGTGATCAGTATCATCCCTTGTTGTGCATATCACCGGCATGTTTCGCTTTGTTGTACAAAATGACCATCAGAGCTACAAATAGGAAAATATTGTCCGACTTTCACAGACTCCGACTTTCCTTCACGGCATGCACGTCGCACGGAGTGCATAGGTCACACCACATGGATGACCTAGTGGTGTGACCTAACCAACAGCGAAGGGTGTGGCTCTACAAAGTATTGCTGCCTCCAGGAAGAGGAGCTGTTTCTTCTATAGCATCTGCGTTTAAGATGCAAAGAACTTGGTCCTAGGGAAGATCTCTACGAAGTAGGACGGCTTGAGAAGACCTCCGTTGAGGTTCTATGATCAGCGACGTTGAAGGCGAAGAACTAAGTCCTCCGTCGCAGGCTCTATGACCAGCGACGTAACAGAGGCTGATAGTCTGAGACATATGGCATATCCGGCGCCCATTATAATCAAAACTAAAATCATCATCAAGCTTTCACAGGTCAAACTGCTGGTTGGATTTCAAGGAAACTTTACATAATATATCAGTACAATCCCTAGATGTGCGTATGGCCGGCACGTTTGCTTCGCTGCGCAAAATGACCGCCGTAAGAATCTTGGCCGGCTTTCAAATGTCAAACTGCTGGCGGAATTTTGACCAAAATTCACAGGAGTGATCAGTACCATACCTTGCTTTTGGAAACATATAGTGTTTAAGTAACAAAAACCCCTTTTAGTTTTTCACAACAATAATTTGCATGAACAATATACAGAGGGACAGGGTGTGGAGTGTTGGTGAGAGATCGTAAAGAAGTTACCATAATGTAAAGAAGTTACCATAATTTGCATAGAATGATAATGAATGATACAAATGTAGTGCATGGGACTGTGAATGGTTTTCAAATAGTTTACATTGGACATTGTTATGCATACTGTATATCTGTTTTATGACAATATGAACATAAAACCATGACAAATGAGTTAATAATGCGCAGTAAATGCTGAACACTTACCTGTTAGATGTTGAAATCTACTTAAGACGTTGCTAGGAAGGCATAGTAGATTGCTCTTTCCGGTACGTGATGTTGGACGTTCTTAAGGATTCCATTTTTCTTTATTCAATATACATGTATTATTGAAATATGTCAGGAATTAAGCATACCTCACCTCCTTGAGGGAGTCCATTTTATGAACACCATCCTTTATATCTTTGGAAAAAATACCAATTGCCAAACCCTTTGTGTATTCGCATTGTATTAGCTAGAATCAGATTGAAATAAGGTGACTATATAACCTTTGATCTTAAAAAAATAGTAAAAATGAAATTAAGGTCAAATATCAGGATGTCAAATGATGATAATGTTTAGATTACCACATGTCCGAACATGAAGGTTTAGCTTAAATATAAATAAGGTTAAAAAGGTATCAAAATTTTTTACTAATAGCCCCATTTTGACTTTGGGTTGGGATTCATGCTTTGAACAAACTTAGTAAAGGATAACTTGAGAATGCTTCATGCATAATATTAACGTTTTAGGTCATATCATTCTGGAGAAGGAGATTATTTTTAAGTTTCCACTTTAAGACAACCCTGTGCCCAATCGCGGAGCTAATATAACCCCAGAAGTCATGATAAGAACAAAATTGGTACAGGTCTATTTTGAAGGTCTAGAGCTTGCAGTTCTGATATTTTTAAAACACAAACCAGTACAAATGCTACCAAGTATTACAAAAGTCAAAAAGTAATCGATGAACTATATAAGGGTTATATAGCAGTCCGATTTTTCACAGTAACTGTTCAAATTTAGCTTTATATAAAATAACCATAGATATATGGTGTGTCGCGAATAAGACTCGGGTTTCTACGAATTAGGTCAAGGTCACTGTGGGGGTTCAAACTGTCATTTTTTATGTCATAAAAAGATAGAAGGTGGTGGTCGTGTCCGGTCTGAAACTTTGGTATTCATGAAAAGATTGTAATTTTTCTTTCACATATGAATTTACCATAGATGTATGATGTGTCGTAAACAAGACTCGGGTTTCTACGACTAAGGTCAAGATCACTGTGGAGGTTCAAACTTTGTCATTTGTTGTGTTATATGGATGGTGGTGGTCGTGTCCGCTCTGAAACTTCAGTATGCATGAAAGGATTTAATTTTTCTTTCATATTTGGAATAAACATAGATGTAAGGAGTGTCGCGAACAAGACTTTGGTTTGTACGAGTTAGGTCATGGTCACTGACTCACTGTAGGGGGTCAAACTTTGTCAATTTTGATATTAATGTAAATATAGGCAGAGATGGTCGTGTCTGCTTTGAAACTAATATGCATAGAAGGATTGTAATTTTTCTTTCACATATGAAATAACCATAAATGTATGGTGTTTCACGAACAAGACTCTGGTTTCTACCTCTAAGGTCAAGGTCACTGTGGAGGTTCAAACTTTGTCATTTTTTATGTTATATAAATAAAGAAGGTGGTTGTCGTGTCTGCTCTGAAACTTAAGCATGAAAGGATTTTTAATTTTTCTTTCAAATATAAAATAACCATAGATGTATGGTGTGTCGCAAACAAGACTCTGGTTTCTACGTTAGGATCAAGGTACATGTGGGGGTTCAAACTTTGTCATTTTTTATGTTATATAAATATAGAAGGTGGCGATCGTGTCCGCTCTGAAACTTCAGTATGCATGAAAGGATTGTAAGTTTTCTTTCACATATAAAATAACCATAGATATATGGTGTGTCGCGAATAAGACTCGGGTTTCTACGAATTAGGTCAAGGTCACTGTGGGGGTTCAAACTGTCATTTTATTTTTTATGTCATAAAAAGATAGAAGGTGGTGGTCGTGTCCGTTCTGAAACTTTGGTATTTATGAAAGGATTGTTATTTTTCTTTTACATATGAATTTACCATAGATGTATGATGTGTCGCGAACAAGACTCGGGGTTCTACGACTAAGGTCAAGGTCACTGTGGAGGTTCAAACATATGTTAACTGCATGGAAACGTACATATCTTTTTAAGCGATGCACATTTCGATGTTACATAAATATGTAGTTTGGAAGAAGATAACTAGACGATATCTTAAATAAACAAATTATATTATATTCAGATAGTGGAGTTGTATCCAGACATTGTACAAATATACAGGAAGTGTTTTCTGGTTGCCATCGATTTAGGATCTTCGAAGAGTGGTTATGCAAGAATCGGTTTTAGTCCCCAAAATGAATTAAGGAATGGCGAATTTCGTAAAATGCATCTTCTCCACTTTCATAGCAGTGGACGGCTGTATGAGGAAACAAAAACATGTCTCCTTTTTGATAAGGACCAAAACCTTTCTTGTTTGGGAGAAGAATCTGTGTCTAAATACACGAAGCTACAAACTAATGGGGAAGCAAACCGTTGGTATTTCTTTGAACAGTATGACAAATGTTTACCGGATGAAAATGTAAGCAGTCACTTTCCTCTATCAACCTATATCTTATTAAGGTTTTTTCAGCACAAGTTAATCAACGTGAGATATTGTCATCGGGCTGGGTCTGTCGTCCGTTATTCCATTGCTTGCCATACGATTAAAAATCGTAAAAGTGTACATCATTATACTTTGAAATCATAACGATGTTGCATGTAAAAAGAAAATGAACAATAGTACAAGGAGTGTCTCCATTAACATTGATAACCATTATTGTTTGACGATAACCATTAAAGATACTTCATGAAAATTGCTACACTGTCTCTTTGTAAATAAAAAAGTAAATATGCTATGTTTTAACTCTACAGGTAGTCACAATATAAATATATAGCATCATTTAAAAAACTGGCAGTTTTTTTAAGAAAAGACCTGTAATAGTGCATGCGGCTTCCTATGGTGACTGATTTGTGCCATTCGAGTTTTTGCCCCGCGACACTTCCTAGGTAAAAGTCGAGAATAAACAAGTTAAAATGGCAGGTGCCCGGAGCGAAAACGCTCTAATTAGCGAGGGCGCGGGGTGCAGTAAAATAAATAGAACGGATTAAAGAAAAAGAAAAGGCTCGGCGGGGTCGCGGGGCGAAAACACGAAAATTAGCGTGGGAGTGAGTGAAGTTTTATTTTTTAAACTTCGCCCCGCGCCCCTGCTAATTAGCGTGTTTTCGCTCCGCGCCCCCGACGTTTTATTTCTAAAATCTAAAAGTTTATTTTAGAGTGTTCATGATAAAATTTTATTACTCTTGTATTACATAAAATTACACATTGGTATTGTACACTTTCTTTGAAAATGGATTGGCAAGGCGTTAAGAATCAAACATATACTATAAAACATATATAAATATTATAATGGAGAGTGCTTTCGTTTTCTGGAACAGAAATTTGTTACTACAATCAAGACACAGCCGTCTACACTTCTTATTCCTTACAATTCGGTTGCTTCTTAATTTCTGTATATGGCTTATCTTTTACTCAATATTTCGAGGCTAACGCCAGTCGTTTCCATTCAGTGGTGATGAAAGGACTGACTAAAACATAATCTGTAAAGTCTAGAGCATTCTATAGAAATTTTTCCTTTTCCTGAAATAAAGCTATTGTTTGCTCTGCTTGTTTGATAATATCTTGGTAAACAATTTTCCTTTTACAGTGTGGAGACGTTCATCCGCATCCAGGGCCCGACAACTAGTTTTTTCACATATATCATTTGATATAGCAGTTGATATTTCACATAACTTATCCATTCTTCATATTGATATTATCAAGACAGAGTTTGATTCTTTGATTTATTACATGCTTTTCGGTGGTTTATAGAAATATATCAGTGATATAAAACTGGTAATTTCACTGTTTGAAACAGTGAAAGTACCACTTTGATAATTTCACTGTTTTGAATTTAAGCTCCTTACGTTGTTTCTTTGAAATACCAGCGTTTGGTGCCAACTTAATAACGTGTCTTCGTAAATGACGTCACGTTGTATTATTATTTGGCGCGCTTTTTATTCAGTATTAGGTTTAATGTCTTTTTAAAACGGTTCTCTTTGTCAATGATAAAAAGAAAATTTGTTTAGTTAAGTGTAAGATCGAAATATATTTCACCTTGTGAACACCAAATGTTCATATTTCATTCGTGGCTGCGCCATTCGTGAAATATACCTTTTGTTGCTCACTCGATGAAATATATTCCGATCTTACACTGACCTCTATATATTAGCTTACAGCGAAACATGGTTACATTCATCGGTTAGCACAAGTGTAATACTATGAAATAACTTTCATATTCCCGAGCGCAGAGACAGAGGGCATGACAGATATGGTAGTGTTATAGTATACGTCAAAGAAAATATAGCTTATGTTCAAAGGCATGACTTAGAATTCATAGATATTGAATGTATTTGGATTGAACGTATTCTAAAGCGGAACCTCAAGATGCTTATTGGACTTTTCTATCGCCCTCCAAACTCTGATGCCCAATATGACCTTAAAATTGAACAATATTTTTACCTTTCACATTTCAAGTGTTGGCGACTTTAACCTTAATCTTGCCATTACCGCGTCCAAGCGAAACTCATACCTTTGTAACCAATTTGAGATTGCTCAGTATATCAATGATCCACCTCATTTCACTGAAACGTCTTCTCCTATCATAGATCTTATTCTTTAAAAAAAACATACGTAGTTTGGTACTTAGTGACGTTGATGAACCAGTTTTTGATCAACAAATACGTTATCATTGTCCCACTTTTGCACTTTTTAAATTTACTAAACAAAAATGTCAGACTCACTCTTGTCAAATATGGCTGTACGACCGAGACTATAATGCATTGAGATACTCTTTAAAACAATTTGATTGGCAGATTATTCGTAACAATGATATTGACCAATGGGTCTCTGCATTTACATCTACCATATTTATATTTTCTATTAAGTATATTCCTAATAGGTTAATCACCATCAGACCCATAGCATCACAATGGATATCAGGTGAAATTAAACGACTAATTCGGAAACGCAATCGTCTTTTCCCCCTAATTATTTTATTATATTGTATTGTATTGTTTTGTATTGCATTGCATTGCATGATATCATATCATATCATATCATATTATATCATATCATATAATACTATACTATAATTCTTTTTACTCGTGATGATCTTTTTCGAAAAATAATATTTCCGAATCAAACACCTGCGCTTGTGGTTAAACAGAAACAGTGTGTCATTTTCTTTTAAACTGTCCTTTGTATCAGCATGTGCGAGATATCCTCTATAGGAACATCATACAGCTGGATAGATCCCTGATCATAACTCACACTCTGCTATTGTATGGTTCAAATTCCCTTTCAGATAACCAAAACATCGAGCTTTTCACGTGATTCTACGAAAGAACTTATATAATGTCTGACTGCTACTGCTATGCTGCTTATATTCATCTTTATTTTTGTCGTTATCTTTATTATGCCACCGCATCTGCGATGTGCGATGGCATAAAGCGATTCACCTGCGTGTGTGCGCGTGCGTGTGTGTGTGTTTGTGTGTTTAGATGCGTGCATGGGTGCTTGCGTGCGTGCGTGTGTGCGTGCGTGTGTGCGTGTGTGTGTGTGTGTGTTATATAGATTATATAGTGAACTTAAAAAATATTCTTGTGAAAAAACACGCGTCCAATTTTATCCAAACTTATCAGGATTGTTCCTAGGTGAAGGGCTTCCAAAGTTGTTCAAATAATTTGATTCAATGGAAAACTCAGGTTACCATGGCAACCAAAAGGAATAATAAGAATGAATTTAAAAAAATCTTATTGTAAAGACCCACACGGCCTAGAGCTTAGATATTTTGCATAAGGCATTGTCTTGTAGACCTTTACCAAGATTGTTCAAATTTAAGCCCTGGGGTCAAAATTGGTCCCGCCCGGGGTCATTGATTTTCACTATGTGCATATAGTAAAAACTTAAGATGTCTACTTGTTTGAAGGTACAAGGCTTAGAGCTTTGATGTTTGGTATATATCATATATAGGTCGTCTACCGAAGTTGTTCAAATTTTTCATTTAGTGTCAAAATTGGCCCCGCCCCCGGGGGGGGGGGGGGAGGCCATAGATTTTCCATATACATGTATGTATATAGTAAAATCTTAAAATATCTTCTCTGAATTGACAAAGGCTAGAAGTTAAATATTTGGCATGAAACATTGTGTAGCGGACCTCTACCAAGATTGTTCGAATTATAGCCCTAGGGTCAAGATTGGCTCCGCCATAGGGGGTATTTGTTTTTCACTATGTACATGTAGTAAAAACTTAAAAAATCTTTTTGACTGAAGGTACAAGGCTTAGAGCTTTGATATTTGGTATATAATATCATCTATAGGTCCTGTATTAAAGTTATTTAATTTTTTCCCCTGGTGACACAATTCGACCGGCTCGGGGGTCATAGGTTTTCCTTATACATGTATGTATATAATAAAAACTTTATAAAGAGTTCTTCTCGGAATTGACAAAGGCTAGAGGTTAGATATTTGTCACGAAACATTGTGTAGTGGACCTCTACCATTATTGTATTTTCAGATTTTCGTTATGTACATATAGTAAAATTTAAAAAAATATTTTTGTGTGAAAGGAAACAACTTACAGGGGAATGTCTAATACATGTTCTGCAATTTTTATGTAAAATATTCAATAGCTAGGTCATGATTTTCAGAGATATTTATGAAATGATTCAGGCCATGAACTCTAGCAAGACAGTTGTGAGGTTTGTAGAGATGTTAAATGAAACAATTTGAGCAGATTATAAGGACTTTATGAATCATACTATGTATTTAATAATGATTATGTTTTAAGAAATTGGCAATGCTTAATTGAAAGATGGTATTTAAGAAAAAGTTACCAAAACTGCATTTTAAAGTTTAATACAGCTATGATATACAGTTAATACCTATTTTTTCAATAAAAAAATATTTTATTTTTGGATCAATTATTGCACTATGACCTTTGTATCTTAACATAAGACACATCTGCACATGTGTCTAATGAATAGACATGATGAAATATGACCTAGACCCCAAATTCACTAGACACTACTGCATTAAAATTATTTCTTTTGGGTCTTGCATAATTAAATATATTCACTTTCTGGTAACATGTTAATTACAACCACCACTGACATTGAAGAGTGTTATTGTTAGATAATGGCTTCTATAAGCTTCTGCTTATAGATAAAATATATTTAAACCAAACAGATTTATACGTGACCGGCTATTTTTTCAGCTAGTTTACTATTTGTCACTTCACAAAATCAATAAACATTGGTGAGATTGGTAAATGTAAAAGTTACTTCAATTACGATTATCAAAATTTTCCTTGATTATCTATGTCATTGTACCAAAACGTCCCGGTTGAATGATATTGTAAACTAGATGTAAAAAAAAACAAGCAGTCAAGTGTCAATTTGTTCGACACTTACCGCCTTGCAATGATTGTGTAATATAATGTAATATAGGGGTAATAAAATTTAATTTTTGACAACATCATGTTTCAATTTAAAGTACTGCTGAAAAAGTCGTCCAAACTGAGGATTTATGTATGCGTTTTTATCATATATCTGTTATAAATAACAATTCACGTTTTAAGTACTTACCGCTTTAAGTCATCCCAAAATTACTGTTTTCTGGGTGACATAACTTGAAATCAAGTCTATTAAAGCCTTTAATTATGATAAATTGTAGTATTCCGTTTAATATTGTAATACCCTGGTCCATAGTAACTTTAATAGAGTCTAACTTTAAAGCTTTATTGTATTTTTATTTCTTGTCTAATGTGTCTATATCTTGGTGGATAACAAGTTTATATCCATGGCTTTATAATTGCTAGGTATTTAACTTAAATCAGTATATTGTGTGCATGTAGTACCTATAAATGCAGGATAATATAATTTACTTCCTGGTTTAAGCAGCCATGTTTGTATACATCCTGTTGCATTGCATTGTGGGTAGTTGCTTAGCAACTGCAGCTTCCTTTTATTGTTTACTTGTCAATACAGAGATGTCAAGCAACTTTCATCAACAATTTAAAACTGTTAACCCCCTTAAAAGGAAATTTGAGGTTTTAATCTTTTGTATTAATTATATTTTTATTAAATAAGACTAATAATTATTGATATATTGGTAATTTTAATATTTAAATTCTCATTTGTTTCCAGTGACTGTGAGCTTCACAGTTCCACATTATTTTATGTGAAGCTGGGTTCACATGATTTTATGTGAAGTTGGCAAACTTCACAAGTTGTGAAATGTGAACTTCCACACTTTTTTGTGTGAAGTCTGAGTAGTATATAAACTGCTGTGAGCTCATTTTCGAGGACACACACGCAAACAACTTGCTAAATACCATATATTTGGTTTTATCTAAGAAACAACAATCTTTAAGGTACTTTAACTTATTTTGGTGAATATTTTCTACAAGTCTTTACTTAGAATTAACATTTTGATAAGTAATATTTTAAGTAATTTTAAGCTTATAATTTTATTGTTTAAAAGTAGCAGTTTTACAAGGCTTACTGACAGTACTGAATGGTTATTTAAGTTTATCTGCCTTATATTTCTGAATTAGTGACTTTGTTGAATGTAATCAAGTCTGAGAGAGAAAGTGACTGTTTTGTAAATGGAATAATAGTGATGTATTGTTCACATAGATTGTTCTTGTATAAAATATAATTGCGATTGACTGTTGAAAGAGAAACGATATATGTGTTTATTAAATGAATAAATTGAAGTTTTAAGTTTTATCACAAGTCTTAGTTTTTCGATTGCATCACATGAATTATCACAAGAATTAGGGTTTTAAAAGGAAACCAACAGCTGGAAGCTGATCAAGATAGCTACCCATAACAGATATTGTCCATTATTACCCAAGTTCGGAATCCAAGGCTCGAGCTACCAATTGTGATCGACTGACGTCCGTGTCTCAATAGCGTAACAATATTGCGTTTTTGCATGCGCGAAATGCATCATCCGTTACTATGGTAAACTCGTATTGTAAAAAGGTCTGTATTATTGCAAATTTGAATTAAACGTTACACTGTAAACATGCTTATACGTACATGTATATATTATACCAATATATTCGTATTCTAGAAAAGCTCATTTGCGTATATCTAGGCAATAAATGATGTAATAAGGAATGTTTCAACATAATGAAATGCCCAGGTAGGTAGATATAGACATTTGAATTAATAACTGTTTTATTTTTAGCTTACATGTGACACAAGGCTATTTTCGACAAATGGCGATTCATTGAGTTCGGGTGCAGTTTTTGGAGCATTGATATCATGTATCATGTCTCTGGTTAATAAATCGCGAGATGCACTTTTGGCAAAAGATATTCAACTTGTTTATCTTGTAGCTGATGATATATCAGGAACATGTAAATCCATGTTAACAGATGCTGCAGAAAAGGTAAGACTCAAATCTTTGAATGTGCTTTCATTAAAAGTAACGCAAAAATGAGTGTCAGAAATTTAATTTACACTGTCACCCATTACTAAGACATGATAAACTGATTAATAATTTACATGTTTATTTGCTTTTATATATTTTGTGATTGTCTTATGTCTGCCATCTGTCTTCCATCTTCTTTTGTAATCTTCAATTTTTAACGACATCTCCTAAATCACATGGTAGAGTTTCATCAGACTTCACATAAACGTCTACAAAGTTAAGGATTAGATGTGATTCTGAAGTAGATCACTGAAGGCAAAGAAATACTTAAACAACAGCTGTCTGTAGAACAGTGCGCTCCACTTTTAGAAGTGCTGGTCAGTAAACCGCACTTTTTCTACAAAATGAAGAGACAATTAAAAAAGTGTGATGTGGTGAACAACTTTTAAGTGTTACTGTCACAGTGGCCTTGACCTTTGGATCTAAGATGGATGGGAAAGTAGAACTCATCAAGTTGCATCTTAATACAATGTTTAAAGTTCCTAGGTCATCTTGATTTCATTACCATTTTTTGTTTGTTTTACTAGTACATGTATATACAGTATATCAGTGAACTTGAACTTTGACCTCTTTACCTGTAAATGGACATGATAAGTATAACTGATTATGGTGCATCTACATATTAAGTTTCAATGCTATGGTGGCGGTAGTTTCTAACCCTTTACCTCATGAGCATATTGTGAAAATGGCCTTTTTCATTGAAAAGCCTCCTGTTACAAGTTCAAACTGCTATGAAACTATGAAAAGTGCTTTTATACTGATGAAACTTGGCACAAATGTTGACTGGAACATAGCCTCTGTAACAGCATGCTCAATCGTAAATTTCCTGTTACCATGGCCACGGGGGGATGTCTCAAAATTGCCAAAAATCACTATTTTGCATTGTTTTTTTCCTTTCAAAACTGATTTCAAAGTGCTGCAACTTCTCAATGGATTGAGATGGAATAAAGGCTTTTCAGCGATGGTTACACGTTACATTACGATCAACCTGAGGCCATTTTTAGCCTGACACAATCATGTTCAAAATTTTCTTTGCGATGAGGGGGGCAACCACCCCCCCCCCTTCAAACCCCCGATACAGAAGAAGGCACATCCCCCTTCTAGCAACCCCCTGATCTACCTTTTGGATAGGGGCGGCGCCGAAAAAGTAATGACTTTTTTAACAACATTTCCCAAACGAAAAACAGTGTTCTAAATAAGGTAAACTTTCACTGTTTGAGGCCTCAAAGGGGGGGGGGGGGGTGTCGAAAAGCCGTCAAAACACGTCTATATAGATATGAGGTAAAGGGTTAAGTTAATGAGAATAGACGAAAGATAGAAATCTGGGTGAGCTTTTACGGTCGTTGAATGTCCGTCGTTCGTTCACATGTGTTCGTTAACACTCTAATGATCACATTTTTGCCTCAATCATCATCACACTTTATCAGGATACTTGTCTATGTAATTGTTTGGATGAGTACGAATATGGGTCTTCTCGGATGAAAAAATAGGTCACAGGAGGGAGCTAAAAATAGAAAAATCTTGTTAACACTCTAGTAGCTACTGTTTTGATCCAAATATCCTGGAATTGTTTTGATGATATCTAAGTCATGTTCGAATATGGGTCATCACACTGCTCAAATATGGAAAAACCTTATCAACACTCTAGTGGTCACATTTTTTGGCTCAACTGTCATGAAACTTGGTCAGGATTCTTGTCTAGGTAATTGCTTGGATGAAACATTAAATATCCATTTTGTAGTTATATATAAATATATCTACAGGTAATCATGTGTATTTGAAACTATAATATGTAATGTTTGTCGTGCATTGCTTTGATATTATGAATATGTATTGCTAATCCCCTATTTTGACATTGTATTTATATTGTTTTGTTTATGTCATGTATTACAGGAGCGTATCTTTCCATGTTTCCATGACAATATTAAACCCATTGAAAATCTGTCGACCCATGTTGTCATTATATCCCCGAATGAGTGGCCCGGCGACAGCTGCAATGAACCTGTGGCTTGATTATATATGCACCGTACATATTTAATATGTTCATTTACATATCATCTTCGGACAAATGGCAGTATATTGTCAAAAATAAATGTAAAATTTATAAAATCACCCTACTTTCGGTTTTGCAGCGACACGGGCTACCTCTCCTCATTTGAATTTTTATATCACAGGTACCCTCTCATTATTGACACATAGGTACCCTCAAGGCACGACATATGCTTTTATTTGCGTAAGTCGTTAAGTATGAAGTATTTCTTACTTTTATGTAAATATTACATACTTAACGATTAACTGTTTCGAATACATAATACACAATGTCAGCATGGGACTAAAATTACCATGATTTTTGTAAAATAAATACTGAAACACTGTAAGTATAAAAAGTGTGTCAAATTAATTTTAGAAAGCAAATTCAAATAAAGGAAAAATATTTGAAAGCCAGCAAATTTAATATCTAATTATAGTTTGCATGTTTACAGCCTTAGAATTGAAGTGTAAATTAAATGTTCGCATATTTCAATAAGAACTCGAGTAACGTCAGCAAGTACAACATCTTAATATTGCATAATGATTACAACGTATTAATAATAATGTCTTCATATTAATAACAATGTTTTCATGATAATAATAATGTTTTCCTACCAATAAGAATGTCTTCAAAATAATAAGAATGTCTTCATATTAATTACAATGTATTCATATTAATTAGAGGGGCGGATAATCCCTTCCATAGTTCTTGACCAAATTTTTCAATACTGACATGATTGTATATTAAACAATTTTATCTATTTATCAATAAATTTAACAGCTTTTATGAACATAACATAACGCTTTAAACACAAGTATTTTTACAAAGAAAACACTTATTACATGTATTATTATAATTATCATATTTAGACATATTAGTTTTAACCTAGTTATTACCATCATTTGCATTGAGGATTCTTAACCTAATTTTAAAATAACAAGTCAATTACCATTCAATTTTGAAACAAACGTGTCATTAAAATGCCAAACGCATTAGAAATATATTTTCGTTACAAATGAAGCAAATTCTTTTTACGACACTGCTTTCTTTGATAGAAGCAAATTGTAAATTGTACTCAGGTTCAGCTTAAGATTATTGATGTTTAGACAAGTATTGTTGAATTTTAGGCTGGTATTGAAAGGGATTACGTATCTTCCGTATCTAAAACAACCTGTATCATCAACTACATTGATATGTATGATTTACCAGAGGGCGAATTAAATGGCAACATACCAGCTGACTTTTGGAACTCAGGAAAACGGTTTCTTGTTGTTGATCTAGGCTGTAAGTACATTTTCCTTAATTTGTTTTAAAGTTGGAAAGACACACCCATTGAGATAAAAAAAAAATAGTGTCTAGAGCACAGTGTATTTGAAATAAGATATGTTTGTCATTTTTATTACTATTTAAAGCTACATGTACATGCCTCTAGATGTGTCAAAATATTTCAATAAAATCAAACTTGAAGAAAATGTACTAAGATTTTCAAGAAATAAAAGGGGAAAAATCGAGGTGATCACTAAAAACTATTCTAACCGAAGAATTAGGGAGCTCAATAGCGCTGTCATTCATTACCTTTCAGCTTTGGTGATTAGTGCTTACGAAGGCCTAGATATTCTTCTATTAGTGTGTGTATATAGAATTTCGGTAAACTATCATGAAATAGATAAATAACATTTTTTTAATAAATTCGCAATAAAAAACATTAAATAATGTAGCCATTAGCCACCATATGTTATCGACCACCTAAAGTAGCCGCAACAAGGCATTATTTTTGTCCCCCTGTAAAAACTATAGAAGAAAATAACTTCATTTTCTTAAACCAGTATACGATAATTCATTCTGATAAGCAGTGCACATCATTTTTGGAACTCTTGTCCTTTAATTTATAAACAATGTTGATAAACATATTTTTACAGATGACCAGACTGAGGTTAGCGTCCATGAGCGTTTAGAGGATGGCACATGCAGAGAAATTGACAAACACTACTTTGGAGAATGGGGACTTCAGAAATGTATCTCAGAATTCATGGAAATATTTCCTCAAATATTTGGTCAAAATGTCTTCGAAGAATTTTGCCAGGAAGAGCCTGAATGGGTTATCGAAATGACTTATGCAGTTTCCAGTGTAATTTTAAAAAGTCCAAATGTCTCTGAAAAAACAAGCTTAAAATTACCCCTTCGGCTTGAAGAACTATATGCAGAAAGAACCAAAAAAAGTATCAGAGAAGAAGTTCGAAAACAATTCAAACATTTAAATGTGAATATAATTTCTGACAAGCTACGTTTTGACAGGAGTATTATCGAAACAATTGTTGCAAGTTGTATTGCAGACAATACTTCCCTCATAAGAAAAATTTTAACCAAGCACAGATTTTCGAAGATTAACACTGTTGTCATTTTCGGGACACTTTTAGAAAGTGAACACATCAGTAATGCAATGGCACAAAACTTTGATGGGGCGGTAATACTTTCGAACAAAATTGGTGTAAATGCAACAATAAAAGCAGCAATTTTACACGGGTTTACACAGAATGAGATGATTTGTAGCTTTACGTATGGAGTAAATGTATGCGATGATTTTCACGAAGATATTCACACAAGTGATCATAAAGTTAGGATGGTATCTGACAGTGACATATGTCAAAATTTGTTCAGAAGGTTTTTCATGAAAGGAGAGAAAATCGTTGTCGGACAGCTAAGATATAGAAGGTATAGGACAATCTTCCCATATCAAAGGAAAATACTTGTGTATATTCTACAGTCAGATAGGAGGGAACCTAAATATGCAGATGAAAATGGAATAAAAGGGCTTGATGTGATTTCAGTAGATCTAGGCCGTGACGTAAAACATGGGGAAATTGAAGTGAGGATGATGTTAACAGAGACCAAGCTTGCTGTTGAAGCCTTCCTTGTACAAGAAAGAACAAATGAGAAAAATGAAAAACTGAAAAAAGTATACTCAAAAAGGTTTTTGCATTTTGCCCGCCCCGCAGCTTCGATAGTGCAGGTAAAATAAAGCGCAAGAGGTCAGGTCGTGCCGAAGGTCCCCTCGTAAGTCCAGGACAGTGCCCTATTTTCGATTCAGAGGTGAATCTCAATTATTTTAAGATGTTTATAAGTTCCGCACTATCAAGTTGATACATGAATAATATCCAAATATTGAGGTTAAATAAATTATGCAAATCATTGGATGCTTAACCACCAGAAACAATCTCTTGTCATCTTGTTAAATTTTAAACAAACCAAAATAAAATCATCCATTGCTTTGTAGAAAAGTTAAACATGTAAATCTGAAATTTCAAAGTATTGCTTTAAGATGGCATTGTTCTTTTCATTATCTGCAGTCTTAATAAGTCCTGTAATATGCAATGTTATCTTTATAAAAAAGAAAATTTGAAGTCACATGTAATGTTTTGCATATTTATTGACCCTGCATTCCGTTAAACCATAACACAGTGGTCTATTTTGTAAACATGAAATATGAAAGTTGATGATCTGTCATGTGACCCAGTTACTACCTCTTAATGCAGAAATTATAATATTGGCTAGCCATGGTTTTCATGCGTGCAGTTTAGATCGCCATCATGACATTTTCGTTAATTTACTGCGATGTTGTTATTGCAAAATATGATATACAAAGGTTGTTTGTGCATCTTTTTTTTTGAGGTTGCTTTGCAAAGTTTAATTTTTTGCCGCTTGTAACGTACTACAATAATATCCAATATATCAAAACGTTTTTGCGCGTGTTGTTAATAGTACTAAAATGGGTTTTATTTTTATGATAATGATTTGTGCATGAATTTGTTTCATTTTTGCAAGGGTGTTTTACAAATTGTTTCACAAAGTTAAATATAAATAATCACATTGCAGGTTTTTGTTAAATTTCAACAATTGTTTGGAAATTATGGTCTTAAGTATTGCTTTTTCAAATATGAATAAAAGAGCTATGCTTTTGCGTAAATTTTCTGTAATGCAGATATTACAAAATATGATTTTACAATGGTTGATCGTGCATCTTTCTTTTAAGTTGCTTTCAATTTTTCTCTTTTTTTTGCCGTTTTTTTTGCCGCTTGTAACGTACTACAATTATATAGAATATAAAAATAGTTGTTGCCGTGTTGTTTGTAGTATTAAAATGGGTTTGATTTTTGTAATAACGATGTGTGCATCAATTTGTTTCATTAATGGCAAGGGAACTTTACTACTGGCATTATAAATATTTGCTTATGCATAGTTATTTTAGTTTTAAATCGTAGAAATATTCTTCATTGTGTGCAACTTCTACATTTTTAAGAGGTTTTAAATAGTCATAGAACAAATGGCCCTGTTGAATGTTGTCATGGTTTCAAAATGTAATCTTGCAAAGCGAATATATGGCCTTTAGTTGTTTGTTTTCATATGTAATGTAATATAAAAAAAGCTCTTTTGTGCATCTTATTGGATTTCAACATTTTTTTTAAAAAGTCATACACAAATAATCACATTGCAGGTTTTTATTAGATTTGATCAATTTTTGGAATTTATATTGTCTTTAGTATTGCGTTTTTCAAATATGAATGAAAGAGTTATGCTATTTCGTTAATTTCCTGTAATGTTTTTATTGCAAAATATGATATTACAAAGGTTGTTTGTGCATCTTTTTTAAGTTTCATTTACGTACTAAAATAATAACCGATATAACAAAACGTTTCTGCCGTGTGTTTGTAGTACTAAAATGAGTTTTATTTTTATAATAATGATTTTTGCATGAATTTAATTCAGTTTTGCAAGGTTGTTTTACTATCATAAAAATTGCTTATGCATAAATATTTTAGTTTTAAATCGTAGAAATACTCTTCTTAGTGTGCATCTTCTATATTTTAAGGGATTTCAAACAGTCATAGAACAAATAGCACTCGTTTGTGCATCATATTGGATTTCAACAAATTGTCTTACAAAGTCATATACAAATAATCACATTGCAGGTTTTTATTAGATTTGAACTTTTTTCAGATATGAATAAAAGAGTTATGCTATTTCGTGAATTTACTGTAATGCTGTTATTGCAAAATATGATATTTCAAAGATTGTTTGTGCATCTTTTTTAAGTTTCTTTACAATGTTTCTTTTTTGCCGCTTGTAACGTACTACAATAATATCCGATACAAAAAACGTTTTTGCTGTGTTGTTTTTAGTACTTAAATGGGTTTTATCTTTATGCTCCCGATGAACGGCATATTAAAATCGCAACCCCCGTCTGTCTGTCCCTCCGTCCGTCTGTCTGTCCGTCTGAGCGTCTCCACTTCATTCGTGTCCGGACTGTAACTTTGTGATACATTGAGGGATTTTGAAATAACTTGGCACAAATGTCTACCACATCAAGATGATGTGTTGCGTCTAAGAACCACATCCCTACCTCAAAGGTCATGGTCACACTTTCATTTTGAAGTTTCACATTATCGCAATTAGAGTAAATAGGTACACACATTTGTGTCCGGACTGTAACTTTGTCGTACATCGAATGGTTTTAAAATAACTAGGCATAAATGTCTACCAAATCAAGATAATGTGTCGCGTCCAAGAATTACATCCCTACCTCAAAGGTCAAGTTCACACTTTCATTTTGAAGTTTCACATAATCACAATTAGAATTGATAGGTACACACAATCGTGTCCGGGCTGTAACTTTGTCATGCATCGAAGGATTTTAGAATAAATTGGCATAAATGTCTACCACATAGAGACAATGTGTTGCGTCCAATAATCACGTCCCTTACTCAAAGGCCAAGATCACCCTTACATTTTGAAGTTTCACTTTAGCACAATAAGAGTTTATAGGTACACACATTTGTGTCCGGACTGTAACTTTGTCATGCATGAAAGGATTTTAGAATAACTTGACATGAGTGTCTACCACATCAAGACAATGTGTCGCATCCAATAATACATCCAATAATCGTGTCCCTACCTCAAAGGTCCAGGTCAGGCTATCATTTTGAATTTCACTTTATCACAATTAGAGGTTATAGGTACACACAATCGTGTCCGGACTGTAACTTTGTCATGCATCGAAGGATTTGAATATAACTAGGCATAAATGTCTAGTTACATGTCGCAACTAAAATCCATGTCCCTACCTTCAAAGTCAAGGACACACTTATAGTTTGAATGTACTCTTTCTCTAGAGAAGAGTTTGATACACATTCATGTCCGGACAATAACTTAATCATGCATGGAAGGATTTTAAAATAACTTGGCACAAATGTCTACCACATCAAGACAATATCTCGCGGCTAAGGATCATGTCCGTCTGTCCTTCCGTGTCCCCTTTTACACAACAATCATGTCCAGACTGTAACTTTGTTATGCATTGAGGGACTTTGAAATAACTTGGCACAAGTGTCGATCTTATTCTGTCGCGTCCAGGAACCACGTCCCTTCTTCAAATATCGAGGTCACAATTATAATTTGAAGGTTCACGCTATCACAATTAGAGATTACAGGTACAATAATACAAAGATCAATATTAAGCAATTAGTTACATTCTCTTATTTTTCATAATACCTGCATGCTTAAGAAACCATTTCGGGGGCATTCGTTACTTTAGTGACAGCTGTTGTTTGCATGAATTTGTTTCAGTTATGCAAGGTTGTTTTACTATTTCAAAAGTTACTTATGCTATGGTGTTTAGTATTGCTTTTTTCAGATATGAATGAAAGAGTTATGCCATTTCGTGAATTTACTGTAATGTTGTTATTGCAAAATATGATATTTCAAAGATTGTTAGTGCATCTTTTTTAAGTTTCTTTACAATGTTTCATTTTTGCCGCTTGTAACGTACTACAATAATATCCGATACAAAAAACGTTTTTGCTGTGTTGTTTTTAGTACTTAAATGGGTTTTATTTTTATAATAATGATTTGTGCATTAATTTGGTTCTTTTTTTTTGCAAGGTTGTTTTAATATTACAAAAATTGCTTATGCATAAATATTTAAGTTTAAATCGTATAAATATTCCTCTAAGTGGGCAACTTCTATTCTTTTTAAAGTGATTTCAAACAGTCATAGTACTAATAACCCTGTTGTATAGGTTGTCATGGTTTAAAGATTTAATCATGTTAAGAGGATATATTGCTTTTAGTTGTTTGTTTTCATATGTAATTTAATTACATTTTATTGGATTTCAACATTTTTATGCTTCCCTAAAAATTTCGGGGAGCATATAGTCGCCGGGTGGTCCGTCCGTCCTTCAGTCAGTCCGTCCGTCCGTTGTCTTGTCCGGAGCATAACTTGAAAACCCTTGGAGATAATTTGTTCAAACTTCATACAGTGGTAGAGGGCATTGAGGGGGAGTGCAGTGTCAAAGAACCATAACTCTATTTTGCCCGGTTTTTGAATTATCTCCCCTTATAGAAAAATCTTGTCCGGGACATAACTCTAAAAAATATAAGAGATATCAACTTGAAACTTTGTATGTGAATAGATCTCAATGGGAAGATGTGCAGTGCATAAGAACAATAACTCTTTTTGTCCTTATTTTGGAGTTACGGTATTGCCCTTTGTTAATTTTAACACTTTGAACTTTGTCCGGGACATACCTCTAAAACTATAAGAGATATCAAGATGAAACATTGTAGGTAGATAGATATCATTGAGTAGAAGTGCAGTGCAAAAGAACCATAATTCTGTTAAGCCTCATTTTTGAATTATTTCCCCTTTTAGAAAAAACTTGTCCAGGACATAGCTGTAAAACTATAAGAGATATCAACATGAAACTTTGTAGGTAGATATATCTCATTGGTAGATGTGCAGTGCACAAGAATCATAACTCTGCCTTGCCTTATTCTGGAGTTATTGCCCTTTGTTTTTTTTTACTTTTTGAAGTTGTCCGGGACATAACTAGGAAACCATAAGAGATATCAACAAGAAACTTTGTAGGTTGATAGATCACATTGATTAGAAGTGCAGTGCAAAGAACAGTAACTCTGCCTTGCCTTATTTTGGAATTATTGCACTTTGAACTTTTTCCAGGGACATAACTCTGAAACTTCAAGAGGTGTACTTTCCGAAACCTATTCGGGGAGCATCACCCGGCTCAAACCGGGCTCTTGTTTGAAGTCTGGTTTTTAAAATTATTTCACAGAAATTATCACCATATTGAGACGACGTGTCATGCGCAACCTCGAATGTCGCTTCCTCGAATGTCAAGGTCACAGCATGACCTTGCAGCAAAATCGTGTCCGGCCTATAACTTTGTTTTTTGAAGTCTGATTTTAAAACTATTTCACAGAAATGATCACCATATTAAGACGACGTGTCATACACAACATTTTGGTTGCTACCTTGTTTTAACACTTTGAACTTTGTCTGTGATATAACTCTGACACTACAAGAGGTTTACCTTCCTGTGTCCAAAACCTATTCGAGGAGCATCAGCCGGTTCAACCGGCTCTTGTTTTAAAATGTCATATACAAATAATCACATTGCAGGTTTTTATTAGATTTGATAAATTTTGGGGAATTTATTGTCTTTAGTATTGCTTTTTCAAATATGAATAAAAGAGTTATGCTATTTCGTGAATTTACTGTAATGTTTTTATTGCAAAATATGGTATCACAAAGATTGTTTGTACATCTTTTTAAAGTTTCATTTTTGCCGCTTGTAACGTACTACAATAATATCCGATATAAAAAACGTTTTTGCCGTGTGTTTGTAGTACTTAAATGGGTTTTATTTTTATAATAATGATTTTTGCATGAATTTGTTTCAGTTTTGCAAGGTTGTTTTCCTATCACAAAAATTGCTTTTGCATAAATATTTTAGTTTAAAATCGTAGGAATTAATATTCTTCTTAGTGCGCAACTTCTACATTGAAAGGGATTTCAAACAATCATAGAACAAATTGGCCTGTTGTATTTTATCATGGTTTAAAGATTTAATCATGTTAAGCGAATATATGGCCTTTAGTTGTTTGTTTTCATTTGTAATTTAAATTAGAGAAATACTCTTTTGCGCATCTTATTGGATTTCAACAAATTGTTTCACAAAGTCATATACATATTGCATTGCAGGTTTTTATTAGATTTGATAAATTATGGTGTTTAGTATTGCTTTTTTCAGATATGAATAAAAGACTTATGCTATTTCGTGAATTTACTGTAATGACATTTCAAAGATTTTTTGTGCATTTTTTTTTAGTTTCTTTACAATGTTTCATTTTTGCCGCTTGTAACGTACTACAATAATATCCGATACAAAAATCCTTGTGCCGTGTTAGTAATGAAATGGGTTTTATTTTTATAATAATGATTTGTGCATGAATTTGTTTCATTTTTGCAAGTTTGTTTTACTATTACAAAAATGATGCATGCTGATGCAAAAATATTTTTGTTTTAAATCGTAGAATGTCTTCAAAGTGAGAAACTTCTACATTTATTTTATTTCAAACAGTCAAAGAAAATAAATGGCCTGTTGTATATCTTGTCATGGTTTAAAGATTTAATCATGTTCAGCGAATATATGGCCTTTGGCCTTTAGTTGTTTGTTTTCATATGTAATTTAATAGAGAAATACTCTTTTATGCATCTTATTGGATTTCAAAAAATTGTTTCACAAAGTCATATACAAATAATCACATTGCAGGTTTTTATTATACTGTATTTGAATTATTGTCTTTAATATTTTTTTCCAGATATGATTAAAAGTGTACTAAAATGAGTTTTATTATAATAATAATGATTTGTGCATGAATTTGTTTTATTTTTGCAAGGTTGTTTTAACTTCTAGTATTACAAAAATTTCTTTTGCATAAATATTTATGTTTTAAATCGTAGAAATATTCAAAGATTTTTTTGTTCAGAATAAATTGAAAGGATTTGTTAAAGGTTCATCACGTGTCAGAAACTTATAATGTTTGTTTGTTTGTTTTTTTTTGTTTAGAAAGGGCAAACATGAATTTCATTAGGTTTAAATAATAGTTTTAGAGCATGTTAGATGTTTAATTATTGGTCATCAACTTCTAGAAAGTATAACAGGACACCAAATATTAAGGTTTTTTGGGGCATTATGTGCCTTTTATAATTGTTAATGTTTCATTGCCCCCGTTTGTAATTACAGTAATAGAACCGTCTGTCTGTACGAGGTTAACCTTAAACGGCAAGTTGAATTTTTCTCAGGGTTCTACCTATACCAATGGCTTTATACTTTACACACAACACAATGTCCATGATCTTGGCAAGTAACATAACTATGGCTTTCATTTTTACCAAGTAATTGACCTTTTCAGGACTTAAAATTGAATAATTGCTGAAACTAAAAAAGCAAGTTGGATATATCTTAAGTTCTATCTACACTAATGGCTTCATAATTACCACACTTACTTATCAATTTAAAGTACATGATATTGCCAAGTAATATAACTGTGCCATACATTTTCCTCAGTTGTTTCCCTTTTTATCACTTTGAAAATAGTATTGTATGGTTAACCTATTCCGACAAGTTGGATTTATCTTAAATACTTCCTAATTACTTCATTTGATAATGATATCTTTCATATTTGGTAGGTGAATACCTTCACACTGTTCAAAGTTTCAAGTTGTAAACTCATTTTTACACCTTCATCGTACAGTAGCCATGTTGGATGTAGAGGGCGGAGTTACGGTTTTTACCGTAACATTACGGTTTCTACCGAAACCTCTCCTCACTGGTGTCCCCGTAATGTACCTACCGCTAACGGTGGGACAATAGCGATTACCATACCTTCAACGGTCCTCTAATTTTTTATGGAGAAAGAGGTTTCTAGAGTCAAGGTCAATGTCACTGGTGTAAAACACAAATTTAAACAGTTTTGCTCATACAGCCTTTATTTTTTAGATGACATTCATGTTTAATACAAACTGCTTAGGGAGTCTTCATTTGGGTTTAGTTAGGGGTCTTTTGGGTCAAGGCCAATGTCACCAATGTCAAAATAGATTTTTACATTTTTACAGGTATATTGATAGATCCCTAATCTGACCTCGATTTAACCACAAACATTGATATGTGCTCTTTTGTTAACAAATAGGTTGTGGTGAAATTCTTATTGTATCCACTAATCTGAAAATTAGAATTAGACAGGTCATGGACCTATGTATTAACCTTATTCTATTGACAGATGTCTCTTATATTTGGTAGGACCATATAATGGGGGATTTTTATACAATGGCTTATGTAGCCTTTATTTATAGCCTCAAGTTTTTCACATTTGAAAGGAATATACCTTGGATAGTCCAGTGCTGGAAGTCACAAAGTCAATATCAACTGGTAATGACAATAGATTGTTTTACATTTTTATAAACAGCTTAAGGTGGTCCTTTAAGTTCGGATGGAGTTTGTATATTTTTTCACAAGACTTTGTCAAGTAATGCAACTTTCCATCCTTAACTGAGTGAATGGGTAAAAATTGTTTGAAATACTGTTACTGACAAGAATCTGAGCCGGGGGTATTTGTGTTTGACAAACACGTTCTTGTTGTTTTTTTTAGAAGTAACCTGCAGACTTTATGATTTCTATATAATTTCTCGTAAAAATTAGTTTTTCTCGGCATTGAAAACTCAATTTATATTATACATCCTTTAAGTGATACGAAGTCATGGACTTTAGGATTGACTTATCATAAACATGTGAATTTTATAACTTTACGCATCTTTATTGATATAATAATGATTCAACATAATGTTAATGGATATACGATACATGCAAATATTTACTCAGTAACGATAATGTATTATATGCTTGTTTGGTGAGTTTATCATGAAATTATTTAGTTGAATTTATTTACAATTTGTGTTCGATATGACACAATGCACAAGACAATTCCTAAATACCATTTTGTGTTTTGTTATCTTTTCCTAGAGTTGATTTACCTTATTAGATGGTAAATAATTTATTTCCGGTTGAGAGAAACGAATTAGGAAATAAACTAAATGTATTATGACCTTTACTCATCATTGACCATGACTTTGAAGGTCAAATTAATGATTTTTTTACTTGAGACCCAATTTTATTTATGAATGAATTGACTTGTCTTCATACTTGATCATAGCTACCTTGAGGACAATAAACTCATAAATATTCTTAACATCGAAGGTCAAATTATTGTCCTTTCACATGGTTTGTTTTCCTATAATTGCCTGTCAATTTGTAAGTAATGAATGTGTTGTCTTTATACTGTATACAATAATCCTTAGGACAAATTTCTAAAGAAGGTTTAATTGAACTTGATATTGGCCTGTATTTGACCTTGACACAAAAGGTCTGATTTGTGAAATTTGTTACAGTTGGCCATAACTTTGTTAATAATTTATGGATTTGATTTATTATTGGATAAAAAAACCAATTCAAATATGACTTTGACCTTGTTTGTCCTTGACTGTCCAGGTCAAATTATTAACAATTGCTTAAATTGTCATAACTTTGTTATTTATTTACAGATTTGATTCAAACTCAAACAAAAGAACACATATGACAAGACCGACATGTTGACATTTTCTGATATGACCTTGACCTTTCACTGACCTTGTCCGTTAAGGTTGAATGATTGAAATTTGACCAAATTGTCATAACTTTGTTATTTATTTACATATTTGATTCATAATTGGACAAAAGAAAACAGTTGACAAAACCGACATGTTGAATTATACTGATATGACCTTGGCCTTTAAATGACCTATACCGTCAATGCCAAATTATTGAAATGTCCTTAAATTGTCATAACTGTCTTATTAAATCATGGATTTGTTTCATTTTTGACAAAAAGAGCAGTTATGACAAAACTGACGTGGTGATTAATTAAAATGTGACATTGGCCTTTGAATGCACTCGACCGTCAATGTCAAATATGAAATTTGAATTTTATTTTTACTAGAAAATAATGTTTTCTAAAACTACTCTTTACTATAATATTCTTCCTTTAGTGATCTGACTTTAGAAGTAAGAAAAGTCGAGATAGACCCGGCCGCTCTTATCCTTACAATTTATTGGATACAAATTAAGATGATTAACATGGAAGATAACAATTTGCCTCTTAAATGTCATTTAATTTTTAGCGAAAACTAATCAGGGGTTGGGAAGGTGGGGGGCTCGAGCTCGTTTTTGAGTGATCTGCTCTTGAATTTAAACATTTGCTTACTTTAAGAGTAGATTACTTATACCAAAGTCTGATAAACCTCATTTGTACTATTAGTAGAGCTGTATGTTTATCGTTTCATGTTTGACCCAAAATACATAAATCATGGAATTCCAAGGAACAGTTTTGTTTCACCTTTAAAGGACAGAAATTCTAAACAAACAGGTCATTTTTTAACCAATAGTATATGTTAATTTAAGAAGAAATAGTAAACATATTATTTAAAAACAACGTACAACATGACATTGTGACTGAAGGACTGCCAAAGGATACTCTAAACGACTTCCCATACACTTTACAATTTCACATGCTGATCAACATTCATGTAAAGTTTCTTGACTCTAGCTCAAGCATTTTAGTAAGTTCATATGCTACTATAAGAAAAAAGTGTGTGATGAAAATATCAGTTTTCGTAATTTCTGTTCCGAAAATAATTGACAATTAGTGTGCAAGATAAAGAATCAAACACTGGCTGTCGGTACAGACGGGAATATCTAGCTCTCGGGTAACTGTTTAGCGAACACTTGGCAGCCTCGTTACCGCCGTAAATAGTTACAAACGAGCTAGATATTCCGGTCTGTACCAGCAACCAATGTAAGATTCTTACAAGTAAAATGGTTTCCTGCGGGGAACATTTACAATGATTTAAAGATATTTCATTTAACTATTTTCAACATTGTTTGGGGAAAAATAGAAAACATTAACGTTTGTATCAGGAATATACGAGTTGACAATAATCGATCAATAGAAGAAGGTCTTTGGTCTTTGTCGAAAATAAAACAATATTTCTGTTTAAGAAAATGATTAAATACCATTGTATGAATAATTCCGTGCAAAAAAAAATAAAATAAAGTAAACACACAAGTTTACGCAGAAAATAGCTCTATCTATTATGGCAGATGCCACAAACGAATGTTTTAATTCTGTGGATTTTCACTATAAACAATTTATTGTTTGTAAAATTTCAGATAGATATTAAAGAAACATTGATAATTTTCAAACACATCATGCAAGTTTTTCCAACTTAAACGGTAAAATAATAATAGAAAATTAGACATATCACGTAATAGTGTTATGTTCTTAATTAGGTGTAATTCGGACTAATTCCCTAGCATTGTGTCGAGAGACCGGTGTGTATACAATGATTCCCTACAGGTAAATCCGTAACGTACCGGGAAACGGTATTTAGCTAGGTTTTCGAATAGGTCAATTAACCAATCATGTACGGTTTACAGATCACATGCTCCTCCATGTACCGAAAACAGGTCACGTGCTCCTCCATGCCTCAAAAATTAAACGCGTACCAATACCCTGCGGGCTCCGGCCCGCAGGGAATAAGATATTGCACGACAGAATCAGGGCTACATTTCGAATGTGTATCAGAATCTTGTGAAATTTTCATTGGTTTTCGTCAAGGTAAAGTGTACCTTGTCCAGTGCAAACAGTAAATGATTTATTATTATCATTGCAGGTTTCCATTTCTTATCAGATTACTGACTTATAGCAAAATTGCCAGCTTTGAATGGAAATTCTTAACCTTCAAAGTAGTGGCATACACAATGTATTTTTTTGTTTTCCAAAATGAACAAATCAGAGACAAACACTTGATAGGGATAGTCATCTATAGGAATTAGTAGCTCTTTACAATTTAAGTTCTAGGCAAGTTGGATGTTTTTGATTACAGCAGAAATCCTTGGCCAAAATATTACCCATGAAGCTCTTTAATTGTTGACATTTCTGAACAGAAAAGTATATAGAATATACAAGCTGTAACATCTCAGATCTCATAGAGACCGCTATTTCCTATAATTCCAAAAAAAATATCATGAGTGGTGGTCTACACAGCGTGTGGTTATCAGGACATTATTATTGTTTCTAAGAGTAGGGACAGTAAGTGACCTATATTTTTCTAATTTGCTGTCACACACAGGAAAGAATTAACATGTATGTTTAATCTAGACTATTGTAGAGCTTAATGAATGAAATGAAAAGTTTTGTTGTTGTTGTTTTGCTTTTTTAAAATATGAGAAGCATACACTGTAACCTTGCATGTATATTTAAAAATGAAAGATTGAATTTGAGGACAATGGTAAATGGTCATACTATAATGTGTCTATTATATATGTACTGGTAAAACCTAGAACACCCAAACACATTTGCTCGCATTTCTTTTTCAATTTACGAATATCTTTTGTGAGTGATAGTTAATATCATTGAATCATGCTACTGGTTTACTTCCTTGCGTAATGGTAGCGCGCTCGAATCAACTTGTGGGGATACTTCCCCTTTAGGATCATAATCTGCTAGGACTTAACCAGGTTTGGTAATGACTGATTTCAATCCTCAAAAGCATCAATTTATAATTGGGACTGTCCTTACGAAAACTGCACATTTTTTAATTGAAGTTATCTAAGAGGTCTAGTTACATGAGACAGATGAGGAGCAAAACGAGAGGTAATAAAGGTTTTAAACTCATTATTTTAAGCAAGCGGCAAAAGCTCACTTAATTTTATTATTGCATTCACCTTATCTGTTTAGAGTTTCAAATCGTCTGAACTTAACACATACCACATTTAGACCAACTTGCAGTTTTTTCATAAATTAAGCGTATGCCTGTTTCAGTTGCACGCTGCAAATTTGTCAAAAAAGTTTACCCATTCACTTAGTTATGGACAGAAAAATAGCTAAAATATTTTAAACACAGTTATATAATTTTAGAGTTTTGTAATTACAAACCTCTCAAGCTATATATGAACAAATTTGGTAGAGAACCTATAGATAATATCATATACCAAATATCAAAGTTCTAAGCCTTGTACCGTCAGACAAGAAGATTGACTAAGGTTTTACTATATGTATATAGTAAAAATCAAGTGACCCCGGGGCGGGGATAATTTTGACCCGAGGGCTATAATTTGAACAATTTTGGTAGAGGTCTACCAGATAATGCCTTATGCAAAATATCCATGCTCTAGGCCTTGTGGGTCTTTACAAGATTTTTTTTTAATTTATTGTTATAATTCCTTTTGGTGTCAGTGCAACCAGATTTTGGCATGGAATACAATTCTTTGAACGACTTCCGAAGCCCTTCACGCAAATATCAATCCTACCAAGCTTGGTTAAAAAATCTTGTGAAAAACCATTAGTCCAATTTCGGATACAGGTTTTCTTCTTCTAATGCCCATGTAAAAATCGATTTGATTGCATGGCTAAAAATAGGCGAAATATATATGCTCGTTATCAGATCTACATAAAAGAGATGAGTAGATCTGAACTTTAGTCAGATTGAGCCAAGACAATAATTAGAAATTGTGATTTTTATTTCAGGCGCATTAATTTTCAAACCTCTGAGGGGAAGAAAAAATAGTTCCTGATTGATCGAAGATTTCTAATATTGTGTAATTCATTAACATTTCCGCTAATTACCGTTGATAGATTGAAATAATTTTGTTACGCGGATGAATATCATTTTAATCAATGAAAATTGCTCGGCTATTTCCGTAAAGCTTCGGATTATTGTGATCACCTAACTTTAGAGTTTTTGAAAAGTAAAGTTAGGCTGACATTGATTCTAGGACATGGACATGATTATTTACATCGGTTTACAGTGAACAAAATACCTCGAAATTGATATTGTTTACATACCCTAATTTAGAATAATATGGCTTGTTTAAGGCTAATTTCTTATAACTTCCCTGTGGTCCAGGGGTTACACGCTCGCTTCAAATTATTTTCTTTTAATGTTTAAGCCAAATAAACATTGAATTGAATATCAGTGTTGCAATTAGCCTTATGCCGGCGAGCCGGTATTACGTTAGGATTTTACTAAGAAATAACCTAAAACTCCGAATCCATCCAAAAATTTAATCGAAGCTTGGCTTCCAGCTTTCTACAAAATTTATCTGTCATGGCTGGAATCCAAAATTATTTAGCCAATCAAATTTAATCTTACATAACGTCAAAAAAACTTCAATTTTCACGCCATTTTTAAAAAAGCAGCAAGTATTGCTTTGAGCGCAAAGATATAATGATGATTAAATGTTTTTTTTTTTCATGAATTCTTTTCAATAAATTATATTTACACTGAGTCTTGATTTAGCGATTTCACCTGTTTTCTCTGTAGTAAGTTTTCGCTTGGTTAATTAACATATGTGTACATCTGGTTCTGTGCATTTTTTGTTTGTTTCTTTTTTTCCGGTCATTTTATGGTATTTAGTGAATGTATTTACTGGCCGGAATCCGGGACGCCCGGGATCCGGGATCGTATTAGATATAGAGGAAAAACTAATAAACTATATTTGTGATGATTATTGTCGTAATGAAAGGCCATTAAACGTTAAGTTTTTATTTTTTTTATTGTATGTAATGAACGTTAAATTAATTTAACTTAGGATATAGATATATTTAGAGCTATTTATTAACAAACTTAAAATGCGGAAATCACAAAAATAAAATACTTATAATTATATGCCTAACTAATTGGAAAAATCAAAGACTATATTCTTGAATTGGTCAAATCCTGGGATCCCTATATGTTTTAATACGATCCCAGCTTTTCTGAAAACTATATTCTTGAACTGGCCAATTCCTGGGATCTCTATATATTTTAATACGATCCCGGCTTTTCTGAAAACTATATTTTTGAACTGATCAATTCCCGGAATCCCTATATGTTTTAATACGATCCCGGCTTTTCTGGCTGAATTGATTGACAACTTGTGTTTACTCTAGGACTTGTGTCTGTCACTCAATCCAATACTAAATAACATATCACAACTTAACTTCGTATAAAGAGACATCTTTATGAATTCTACCTATCTAACATTTTTTTTTGGTCAAGGTCAACAGGCCATATAGTAAATGTGCATAGACATAGGGACTTCATTCTACTAGTATCTGTTAACATGTATCTTCATATATATTCATATTCCTCTTTGTTAAACTGAGAGAACTGGATTCCATAACTTTATTATTATGTCACTTTTATTTTGATGTTCGCTGAAGTCTCTTCAGCTAACAGAACTGTCATTTTTACATTTAAACACACCCCTGGAAAAAAATACAAAGCGAGTCGGTACTAGCTTTTTTAAAAGCTAACCTTGTTACCAATTTACTACAGTTATAACACTGGAAACAGCATTGCTGACACTCTACAACAAGAGGGCCATGATGGCCCTGAGGTCGCTCACCTGTATAGAGGCCCCCGGAGCGGGCCAGTTTAAACCCCAGGGCTTTTATTTGACCAAACTTGGAAGACACCCATTAGAAGATGTTTCATGATGTTTAGTTTTTACTACACACATATAATGAAAAACAATGACCTGCCCCCCCCCCCTCCGGCAGGGCCAATTTTAACCCAAGGGCTTTTATTTGAACAAACTTGGTAGACCCCCATAAGAAGATGTTTCATGCTAAATATCTAAGCTCTAGCTCATTGGGTTTTTTAAAAGAAGATTTTTTATGTTCTTACTATACACATATAAGGAAAATCAATGACACCGGGGCGGGGCCAATTTTGACCCCAGGGCTTTTATTTGAACAAACTTTGTAGACACTCACTATAAGATGTTTCATGCTTTATATCTAAACTCTAGCTATTTGGGTTTTTTCATAAAACATTTTTGAAGTTTTTGCTATACACGTATAAGGAAAATCAATTACCCCCGGGGCGGGGCCAATTTTGACCCCAGGGCATTTATTTGAACAAAATTGGTAGACACCCATTAGAACATGTTTCATGCTAAATATCTTAGCTCTAGCTCTTTGAGTTCTTTAAAAGAAGATTTTTTAAGTTTTTACTATATGCATATAGGGAAAATCCATGACCCCCTTGGGCGGGGCCAATTTTGACCCCAGGGCTTTTATTTGAACAAACTTGGTAGACACTCACTAGAAGATGCTTCATGCCAGATATCTAAGCTCTAGCTCTTTGGGTTTTTTAAAAGAAGATAAATAAAGTTTTTTCTTTCGGTTGCCATGGCAACCAGAGTTCTGCATGGAATTAAATTCTTTGAACAATTTTTAAAGGTGACCACCAAAGGAACATTCCTGTGAAGTTTGGATGAAATTGGCTTAGTGGTTTATGAGGAGATGTCATTTAAAGTAAAAGTTTATGGACGGACGGACCGACGACGAACGGACGGTGGACGAAAAGCGATCACAAAAGCTCACCCTGTCACTTTGTGACAGGTGAGCTAAAAATAAATTGGTTTATAATCTCACAACCTTCACCTTTCGTAATTTCTAAGACCCAAACAAATTCAGTGCCCTCTGTGCTTTGATTTAAATCTTTTCCAAGTTCAAGGGGGATAACTTTCAAAACAAATTAGAACTTGACTTGTATTTTCTGGTAAAATACCTGCACATGCGATTTTAACCTATACATACATGTGCAAAACTGGAAATATCATTCTTTTCCAACGTTCAAGAGTAATAAGTTTGTCCCATGACCTAATTAGAACTTGACCATATATCCATATGTCAAATTTGAGTTGAATCTGTGCATAATGAACGGAAACTGATGATGACAGAATGACGGAACAGGGTTACACTATAAAAACATATACTAATATTACACATGCTTATGTAGAAGTAATCTGCTCTTAAATTAAGCTAATGCTCAATTCAAGAGCAGATCACTAGAAAACGAGCTGTAGCCTCTCTCTGTCCCCATCCCCTATTAGTTTTCACAAAAAAGGTTATGTTATTATATTCTTAGATTAAGCATTGTTTAACAACATTTAAACAATTTTCATTCTGTAGGTATATACTTCACCAAGTAAAGAAGATGCAAAGTCAACTTGTTTTGGATAAAGTCTTCTGAACACAGATAGTAAATCAATAATTGCACACTCAAGAACTCCATTAATTTTCTTTTTTCAGTTGAAATCAATACATAAATATATATAAGCAAATGTGCAGATATCTCTTTTTGGCAGCCCTGATCTTGACCCACTGACCACAACTCAATCCAAAGGCAGATCATGCAAGATATCTACCTACCAAATATACAACAATTTGTTACCAGAGTTACCAACGTTCCCCGCTATATGAAGCATAAAATTGTGCTATTTGAAAAGATTGAGGTTTGGATCTCAGGACTTTCAGTCCAAATTTAACTATGATCAATGCTTGATCTGCAAAAACAACAATTAATTTATCAAAGAAAGAAAATGAAACACAGAATTTAAAAATCTATAAAGCGTGACCTTGACCTTGGAGGTAGGGGTGCTGGTGTTGTGCATGACATATCGTCTTATTATTGTAACTGTTTGTGCCAAGTATTTTCAAAATCCCTTGAACTACGAAGAAGTTATATATCAGACACAAAATATACCTTACAACAGACTATGTTAATCTTTGACCTCTAAGTGTGACCTTGGAGGTAGGGACCCATGTTTTGCGCCCGACATATCGTCTTATTATTGTGATTATTTGTGCAATGTATTTTTAAAATCCCTTGATCTATGAAAAAGTTATGGACTGGACACAAATTATACCCTATAATAGACTGTGTAAATCTTTGCACTCTGTGACCTTGACCTTGGAGGTAGGGATGCAGGTGTTGCAAATGACACATCGTCTTATTATAGTGACTATTTGTGCCAAGTATTTTCAAAATCCTTTGATCTATGAAAAAGTTATGGGCAAGTGTAAAAATCTATTTCTAGCACTTATGACCTTGACCCAACAGAACCCTAACTCCGACCAAAGGAAGATTCCTCAATTTAATGTTCATACCAAATATAAGACATCAATCAATAGAATAAGGTAATACCTGTGCACCTGTAAATCTATTTTTGACATTGGACCTAGACCCAAATGACCCTTAACTGAATCCAAAGGAAGAGGACCTCCTTACACATGTCTGTTTTAAACATGAAAGACATTAATTTGAAATTAAAGACTGTATAAGCAAAAATATTTATGTTATTTTTTTACAACAATGACCTTGACTTTGACCCCAGTGACCTCTTACTCCACAATTGTTAGAGAGGCATTGAAGGTATCCACCTTGCCAAAATGGTTAACCATACAAGGTCCTATTCTCAAATGCTACATCCGTGAATAAAAATTTTATACATCACATGGTCAAAATGTTAAAACCTTTTAGGAGCTTCAACCAGAAGAATACAAAACAAACTTGTCTAAACTCTACATCTTTATTTTTGTAACAGATTTCCTTTTTCAAACATACATGAGGTAAAGCTATGAAGTTGTAAGAAATGTTACATAAGTTTGAAGGAGTAGATTTAAAAAAAAAAACATCTAGTTCCTCATGTTGTACTTTTTTGTTTGTAATAATTTATAATTTAATCCAAAGTTATATATCCATAACAACTATATTTAAAGTCACCATAGTAACACTCTGCTAACATAAGTTTCTCTTCATTTTTCAAATAAACAAGTTTTCTCTATTGTCTCTGTTTTTCATAAATTCTTTTCTGAAAGAAAAAAATACACCAGTAAGAATTTCACAAACACTCAAAAGACAAACATTTATAGAAAAATAAAGTAATTATTGAGTGTAAGTGAGATATGAATATTTCAATGAATGCCACACATGTGACATAATAGAATAAAAAATTGTAAAGAGGTATCAGTGACATATATGTAATATTCTCTAACAAGTGCCACTGCAAGCAAGTTGCAGTGATCAACTTTTTTCCAAATTTAGAAGGCAAACACATGGGAGAATGCACATTGTGGCAAAGGGTTTTAAGCACAACATCATTTTTGTACAGAATTTAACTTAAATTTCATATTTGACCTCGGCAGTCAAGGTCAAGGGCAGATAAAAGTTTAACAATGTACTTGAATAATTCAACATGTCCTTGATGATTTTAGGGTTCTTTTGTATCAATCAAATGTGTCCATTAATTACAAAATTATTGCTAGGTCAAGGTCATTTTTAGGGACAAAAGCATATTTGAATGATTCAACATATCACATTTATCATTTATTGTTTTGTCAAAATATGAACCAAATCCATTCATTAACAAGAAATACTACAATGGCATGAAATCAGGTTTTAAAAATTCAAAAGTCATCACAACCAGGGGCAGACTTTCTTTTTTTTTTCAAAGATGCTTTATTGGGTGAAGGTCATTCAAACACCAAGGACATATTTTGAATTATTTAATGTAACAGTTAGGTGCAACATGTTGTTTTGGCAATTATCAAATGTATCTTTTGATAAAAAGTAGTTATTGCAAATTTGATTAATCTTAAAAACATAACTTCGATGTTCAAGGTCATTTGAAAGTTACATGATAATGTTGTTCAACATCTTGTGTCCAAATATTAAAGGAACTCTACTGAAGTCCAAAAGCCTAAAAACATAAAATTGAAAATCTGAGAAATATCAAATACCTAATTCTATATTGACCAGAAACAGCAATAGTAACATTGATCCTAATAGGCCTAAACTAAACTGTTAAAACAGTAGTGTGGTTTCCACAAAAGCTCACTATTTACCAAGTCTGATTATAATATCTCATTCCTTAAATATTTTCAACATTTTAGGCAGGGGATTTGGCAGTCTATGACTTTTTCTTGTTCAATTTTATTACCTAACCTTAACCTTAGGGAATTCAAAAGCAATACAATGTGTGGTCTCTATATAAACTTTAATCAATGTTCACTATACAGAATGTAATCATTGTTCATTATTGTAATAAGCCTTTATATTAATTTCACTGATCAAATTTACAAATTAATTCACGAAGCAAGAAAAGTACTTCATAAATAAAATCTGTTTGTTGTTACCGTTATTTCTTTATACATAAGATAAATGAGCCGCGTCACTACAAAACCAACGTAATGCGTTTGCATTACCAGCATGGATCCAGACCAGCCTGCGCATCCGCACAGTCTGATCAGGATCCATGCTGTTCGCTATCAGTTCCTCTACTTGTTATAGGGTTTGTTAGCGAACAGCATGGATCCTGATCAGACTGCGCGGATGCGCAAGCTGGTCTGGATCCATGCTGGTCGCAAACGCATTACGTTGGTTTTGTCGTGACGTGGCTCAAATATAACTTACATGATCAAATAGTCAATGACAAAGGTGGATAACACAAACAGTTGTGCACCTCGACGTAATTGTGGAGTATGTTGTACTGCCTCAAAGTTCCTAAAGATGTAATATCTGAAATTCAAATTATATTGTATTTCATATAAATATTTTCAATCAACTAATAAATACAAAATAATCCAGATAACTATTGATGACATCTTTTATAATCACAATAAAGAAAAATTATTCTAATATTGAACAGTACAAACATCACCATCATCTCTGTTAATCCATGTTATATGCATCTGTGCAGTCTGATCAGGATCCATGCTGTTCGCTATCAGTTTCTCTACTGGTAAAAGAGTTGGTAAGCGAACAGCATGGATCCTGATCAGACTGCGCGGACGTGCAGGCTCGTCTGGATCCATGCTGGTCGCAAATGCACTATGTTGTTTCTGTCGTGATGTGGCTCATATATATATATGAAACTTAAACATATATAACAGAAACTTAAAAGTAATTGTAAAATATTGTTTTTTCATGAACTATTTCTATCATGAAATAAAAGCGTTGCACACAAGCAGGGAAACAAAGTCTGCTTGATACATGCCTATAAAATTCTATTTCAATTGAAGAAGACTTCCAAAATTACTTGCTCACAACATAAAATATCAAACAAGAGGGCAATGATGGGCCTTATATTGCTCACCCAATTATTTAGGCCAATGATAATGAACAATTAATACATGTTACATGTATTGCTAACTATGAATGAAAAACAGACATGTCTTTACTCTTAATCTTACATACAATATCACAACATTCATATCTGCATCTGAATAGCACATGTAAACAAGGCTTTTCGATATAATTGCTATGTGACCCCAGATGACCTGTATTTGAACTTGAGCTAGAATCATCCAAACAACCTTTCTGACAAATATCCAGGATATCTGAGCTGAAAATGTTACACTACAGTATAATGCTCTAAGCAATGTTGTTGAGTTCCAGAACTAGTACTTATTCACTAGCTTATAACTTCTACCTTTGTTAACTTGACCTGACAACAGGATGCCTGAAATATGGATACTGCATGGCTTCATGATACATTAAACAATTGACCCAAGAATAAGGATCATCTATTGAGCAGTTGAAAGATACTGAACAGAATGATGTCAAACCTATAACATTTAAACTGTGACCTTCATCATGAAACTGGCATTTGTAATGTGGGTAACCCTGTTCTTATATTTGTTTAAGTACATGTCCTAAGAGTCATAAATTACTCTAACAAAGTTAAGAAGATATAAAGTGGATATGAAATGGCTGCATTAAACCTTTTAACCTTGATTTGTACTTTGTCTTAAAACTGGACATCTTAAACCTGAAATCTAGGTATCTTCAATCAGAAGAACATTTTACCTGATTCCAATGAATATTCTTTATAAGAGGTTAAAAAAATATTAAATATCTTAATAAATATGAGCAGACAATTGGAATTTTCAATCCCTGAATGGTTAATGTAGTTTTCCCAATTATCCTTTAAGCAACTTCAGTCAGACAATTGACGGCCACCTAAGTGTAAGAATGATGGAATTTGAGTGTTACCTTCTGTACAATACCCAACTAAATATTCATAAGCTAGTGCAGACAGGCAGACAGATAGACAGACAGAAATCAAGAGCATAATATTATAAGTCTCTTCAGGTGTAAACGAACCAGTCAGCTGGAGTCCTTCCTTTACAACTATAAAGAATTACTGACATTATTGTTTGATTTTATTAACCTGTTAATTCCATACTGATTATACGGTCAATGCACAGAATATATTAATATTCGATAAATGTTCGGTAAATTCCGTGAGAGGTACGCAGTAAGATGTGATTAAACTTATCTAGTTTCGATGAATAAGTTACACTGACCGTTATAGCGCAATAGGGTACGGGTATATTTTATCTGAATGTCCAACGTGTTGTAAGATCGAGACAGAGTATGTCCAGGTTTTTTTCTTATTCATAACTATTTTCAACATTTTTGAAGTTATGGTTGTTCCGTTTTTAATATGTTTTGCACTTTTTTGTAAATACTATACTTTTGTATATAACATTGTTATATTATAACTGTTTGTTATAATAGAATTAATTCTGAAAATTCATTCGGATTAAAATCAATAAATGTAATTTCAGTACCGTAAAATACAATACAAAATGTGACAATTCAGTGTTTCTTAGGTGTTTCATATCCGTGTAGACAATTTTGCAGGCGCTTGACCATTTAATAAAAAAATTCTTAAAAATAAAGAAAGAATAAGTCTAAAAAGAATGTCGAAAGAAGGGATCGAACCTCGGACCTCTCATGCATTAGGTAATCACTTAACCGACTGCGCTATTGCGGATGTTACGAGAACCTTTATTAAGCTAGTGGGAGTTATCCAAACGTTATTTATATGCTCCATATTAATTCTCGTAAAATAAACGGACACAACCGAAGTGGGATCGAATATTTAAATGAGTGCTATAATGTATTCATAATTGACAGGTCAATAAAATCAGACTATACCTTGCACAATTTTGCTAGATACCATGATATCTGGCACTGGGATGGTGATAGTAATTCTACATTTGAAAGCAGGAAATCAATCTAACTTTTTTATAAGGGATAATACAACAAGTAAACTTACGCTCCTGAAAAATTGTATGCCAACTTAGCAAAAAAGAGATTTTTGCAAGTGTAATATTTTTTCTTTTTATAAGGAGCTAATTCGTCTGCCATCCTTGGTTACAGTATGTCAGCTTATCTTGAGAAAAAATCTGACCAAACACCTGAAAATAAAATAATTTTAAAGCAATTCTTCTAATAAATTGTAATAATTTCACCAATTTGACTTTTGAGTGCATGTAGTCATTGATTAAATGTAAAGCATATCAACGATATATAGAGGATATTGAATGAGTGTAGTTTAATACTAAATTTATTGAACGAGTTGAATAAAATCATATTATGCGAGCCTCTGGCGAGCATAATATTGTTTTATTCAACGAGTTCAATAAATTTAGTATTGAATCTACACGAATATAATATTCTATTTATCACATATATAAAATAAGAACAGTAAACTGTTAAAATGAGTAATTTTTCAATGACGCGCCTATAGTGTAACGCTAACATTAGCGCGCTTTAACGCTATGTTTATATATAGCGCAAATGACGTCATGTCAAAGTGTTATTACACTAGTGTAATATCGTTTTTATTTAATGGCTTTAATACACTCCTGCGCCGCGGTTTATGTGATAAATCAATATAGGATGACAAATATCGATGATACACATATACACACCAAAGCACTTATTATCAGACATTTTTCAGTATAAATTGTTGATTTGTGTACAGATTTTGTTCAAATTTGGACCATACAATATGTAACATATCATACTTACTACTTAGAATTTTATTTACAATTCGTTGACGAGAAATTATGAAACAAAAAGGCTACTGTAAAATGATAAATCACAAAAAAGCTTCAGTGAAATGCAATGCACCAAAACCATTTAAATAACTTTTACTTTTAAACAAAACTTCTTTCAAACAACATTTCTGTAAAGTTTCATTAAAATTGGCCTGTTGGTCTCAGTGGAGGTGTCATTAGTATAAAATGTGGACAACTTCAACATTTGTCATAGACAACAAAAGCTAAAGTGACCAGTTTGATTAGAATTTGTGCCTCAATAACCTATTAATAAACAACCAATCAAAAACAATGGTCTGGTCATGGTCTGTTCAATTTAATCATTTATTTTAAACTCTTAAAATAGATCTTGGATTTGATGTTAAAATATTTACTCAAATTAAATAATAAAGTGCAAGGCCTTAGGGTTAAGTGTCCTGGGCACCGTTTCACTCACATTGCGTAAGTTTTTCGTAAGTATTTTCGTAACTTTACGCTTACGTTTAAACTTACGCGTATCGTAAGTGTGTTTCACGAAACGTTCGTAAGTTTTTTCTTAAACTTACGTTAAAATAGTGCGTAACTCTTCAAAGAAGGTTTAAGAATAAGTCAATAAGGGGGCGATATGGTTGTACTTAATGATCGCAAAACATTTTAAAAAAGGCTAAACTGGTATTTCGTAGCGTCAGCTACGGACACTCAGGAATGTTGCTGCGCAAGTCGTATTTAAAGACGGCCATCCACCTCACAGGGGTTTCTCTCGATTATAAATAAATGCATTTATAGCGTAGAAAGGAAAACCATATATCATTAATCATGAAAGATATTTAAAGGGTTTTTGTTTATTTTGAGAAGTGAAAAAACTGTAATGCAAGTGAATATTGTGGATTTTTTTTTTCTCTGATTTTTATATGAAATATTTAGCTTATTCACGTTACTCATATATTTAAAAAATACTTTTGTGTCTATTTATTTATTTATTTTATTTTTTTATTTATTTTATGCCTATCAAGTAAAAAAACTCTTTGATTTTTAAAGATTTTACGCTAAAACATACTTAAAAAAATGAAACAAAAACTCCACATGCAAACAAAACATATTCACCATTTTATTTTAGTGAAGTAATGGTATCTGAATATTTGCAATAAAAACAATTGCAACAGATAATTTTACATTTGCAAATCATACTATTTAATGAACATAGAGGATATTCAAGTTTCTACTATTAAAACAGGATTTATTTTCATGGAGTGGTATGAAAATAAATATTTCATGAGTGACGTTAGCCATGAGTGATACAAAATGTATATGATATTTTTCATACCGCAATATGAAAATAAATCCTTATTTATAGAAAGAACTTGAATTTTCTGTTTATGATATACATTTTTCTCTTTTCTGACATCGCATTTAAAAAGACTGTCCCTTAAATTGATTATATTGGCTGACTTAAGCCCAGCAAGACACCTGTGAAAATATGGAAAATATGTTTCACTGCAGTGAAAAAATGAAAAATATGCTTCACATCAGTGAAAATATGGAAAATGAAAATACGCATTTTATTTCATCAATATTTCTCAATATTTCATTTAAAAGTATAAAATGAAAAACTTAACTGAGTCTCAGTCAATATTATATGTCATTTATAAAATATTCAACAAATACCTTCAAAAGCTCGTGAAGTTGAAATAATATTAAACACTTAATAACTGATTTATAATACTTTGGGTCGAAGTCAACCACGATTAAGGGCGTATAAGATACCAATATATTCGAGAAAGAGATAGCAATTAAAAGACTTTAAGCTAATAGGACGACTTCCATATTCGTATGTTTTTTACTAAATTTAATTTTCAATAAGTCCGTAAAGCCACATTATCCTTTCCTCACTTAGACTTTACTTTTCTAGAGCCGCTTTCACCATTAAAATATATTACCAATCACATCCGTCTCTAAAATTCGCGCTTTCCTGCTCTGTCATTATTCATAGATGATGTCAGTCTTACTTACGTTAGTTTTAAGTCAACAAATTTTAAGCGTAACTTTACGTAAAAACTTACGAAATTCTTACTTACGCAAATTTTTAGTAAAACGCCTTTACGTAAAAAATCAGACGTAAGTTAAAACTTACGCAAATCTTAGACGTAAGTACGTTAGTAAAACGCTGCCCTGTTCCCTTCCGAATGACAGACTATTCTCTCCCTTACCAGTTCCTCTCCCTGACGATTCTCTCCCTAACCATTTCCTCCCCTGACGGTTCTCTCCCAAATTTGAAATATGCAGACAGTTCTCCCCCAATTTTATTTTTATAAGTTATCATTTTAGTTTTGACTTAATCTAATAATATTTCTTAATGAAGATTATTAAAATAATGTGTTTGATAGTAAATGCATTTTATGTTTTATGTTTATCAGCTGAAAAGTGTTTGTAAATTTAACACCTTATTCAGTATTTTAATCCTATCAACACCTGTGAATTTAGCACCTTTTTTCAGTATTTTAATCCTATCAACACCTTTATTGTGAGAGATATAGATCATTGGACAGTGATTGATATACACCTGTAATTATGTTAAGGTCTAGCTTGTGATGTTCATTTATTTGTTAAATAGTGAATAAGGTAGAAACAAATATGTTCTAGAAAATAAATATAAACAACTGGTATGCAAGCACATTCCACATTTACTTTTTTACAAAATTGATTTAAAAACATGTAGTCATTAACTTGAAACAATATATAATACAAAATAACTAATATAATACTTATTCATCAACACCTTTTCACAGCTATTTTAATCTAATCAACACCAAGGAATTACTAAACACCTCAATTATCACTGGCAGCTAACTTAATGCATACATGTGTGTATTGAACTTTTTTCATTATACAAAGTTTAGCAATTAGAATTTATTAATCATTTTTGCCTATAAATTTCATTTTTATTTATTAAAAAAAAATAAAAATAATATTAATATATTATGATTATCCTAATCAAGTAAATTATTCATTAATTATTTTCAATGACTAAACACATTAAAAAGTATACATTACATCTAATTAAACAAGAGCGATCAGTAATCACATGTGTCGCCTCATGATGGCCAATTTCATGTTGGGACAAATTTTGTGATAGACGGACAGACAGACGGACAGTGCACAACTAGACTTGGTACTGATCATTCCTGTAAAGTTTGGATAAAATTGCACCAGTAGTTTATGAGGAGTAGTCCGGACAAGCTTTTGTGTATCTGGCAACACACAGAAAAAAAACACCTTTTTTATCAAAGGGCCATAACTCAGCCAAAAATCATTCAACCAGAAAACACGTGCAATATGCACAAGGACTTGAGCTACAGATCAATCCTGTAAAGTTTCATTGAAATTGCATTAGTAGTATAAGAGAAGTAGTCCGGACAAACTTTAAAAATAAAAACTATTAAAGGGCCATAACTCAAACAAAAATCATTGAACCGGAAAATGCTGACAATATGCACAACTAGACTTGGTACTGATCATTCCCGTAAAGTTTGGATAAAATTGCACCAGTAGTTTATGAGGAGTAGTCCGGACAAGCTTTTGTGTATCTGGCAACACACAGAAAAAGAAACCTTTTTATCAAAGGGCCATAACTCAGCCAAAAATCATTCAACCGGAAAACCCTTGCAATATGCGCAAGGACTTGAGCTACAGATCAATCCTGTAAAGTTCATAGAAATTGCATTAGTGGTATAAAAGAAGTAGTCCGGACAAACTTTAAAATTTAAAATTATTAAAGGGCCATAACTCTGCCAAAAATCATTGAACCGGAAAATGCTGACAATATGCACAACTAGACTTGGTACTGATCCTTCCTGTAAAGTTTGGATGAAATTGCACCAGTAGTTTATGAGGAGTAGTCCGGACAAGTTTTGTGACGGACGGACGGACAGACAGACGACGGAGAAGTGATCCCTATATGTCGCCACTACTCCGTAGAGGCGACACAAAAATCAGAATAATTACAAATATAATCATCGATCAATTTTTATTATATGTTAAAAAAAAGTTTTTCTAATTCAATTTATATCAATTGATAATAAAGTTACAAATTTATTAAACATCTAAATGCTTCAATAAAATATTTTTTTTCTCTAATTTATATTAATATTTGATAATTAACTTACTGATTTATTGTTGCTGATGATGCTTACAAAATTGAAACTTGAATTAAACATTAGAATACTTCATTAAAGTATTTTTCTCTCTAATTTATTACAATTTATAATAAACCTACCGTACCCATTTATTTAACACCTAAACACTTCAATAATTTTTTTTTTTCTAATTTATATCAATTCATGATAAAATTATCCATTTATTATCATCTAAATACTTTAATAATAATGTAATTATAAAAATAAAAATGGGGAAGAACTGTCTTCTAATTTGCAAATATGCAGACAGTTCTCCCCCAAAATAGGGAGACAACTGTCAGGGAGGAAACGTCAGAGGAGGAACTGGTAAGGGAGAGAATAGTCTGACTACCTTCCCCCCCCCCCCCCCCCCCCCCCCCCCCCCCCCCCCCCCCCCCCCCCCCCCCCCCCCCCCGAGTTAATTTACAAAAAGATGCCTGGGGCCTACAAGTATTGTAGTGTGTCCCATTGACGATTAAATTGGTAAGTAATATTTTTATTTTTTTTTTTGTATCACTAAATTAAATGATAATTATTAAAAGTATACTAAATAATGTAAAAATACCCACACCTGACATAAGCATTTTTTATTTATATCCAAATGAATGAAAACAATGTTAAATAATCTTTAAGAAATCTGATATTTCATAGATGTCTGTCTTTGAAGGGCGACAATCGTCTATATAAAAAAGCCCTAAAGCGCACAATTTGTTTTGTTGGGCTAGATAAATATCATGAAATCCTAGACCCTGTGAATGGTCGCAATAATCGTTTCTGTGGTTTTAGACATGTCTACGTCCACGCCAGGGATTTGAAATCAAATGGAATAAAGATATTGTTTTTGTTTAAGAAGGAGATGGTCAATGTACATACGAGGTCGAACAAAAAGATGACAGTCAGCCGAAAATATGCATTTATCCGAAAACTATACGACTTTTTAAATTCAGCTGTATCTTAAGGAAAATCATTGTAAGCAAAAAAATAAAAATTCAGCACATTAATAAAAGCAATGTGTTATGAATTTGAACATGTATAATATATTTCTTTATAGCAAGAAAGACACAATCAAACCTTTTACCTTGTTTTAGTTTGATTGGTGACCTTCGATTATCTCCCTTAGAAGGTGACACTAATTTTCGTCTACGACGGACTATATGAAAAACACGGTAAAATCACGGAGCCCCCCTTGCCCCCCGCAAAAAAAGACGTCATGAAGTCTTTTAAACATTAATAAATTAGAAAAAACCGATATCATGAATAAAGAAAAAACTATTCAAAAAACATTTTTTAACCAAAATTTAGGGGGATAAATTCACTGTTTATAAACCAGATCATACAAAAAATTAATAAAATTAAGATTGGATCTTGGACATAAAATTTTTAAAATGCGCCAGATTTTGATGCAGGGTTATAATAGCAAAAAAAAACCTGTTTTAAAATTACCGAGTACCCTGAGAAAAGTCGCTATTTCTAGGGTTAAAATTATAGTTTAAATTTTGAGTTTTTTAAAAATTATGGGGGATCATGGATTTTTTTAAATTCGGGTAATAAGTTTTTGGGGGTTAAAATTTTTAAAAAGGGAAATTTTTGGGTTTAGTTCAGTGAAGGGATGGGAAATTTATTTCACCGAGTGAGCACCAAAAGGTATATTTCACGAGTGGCGCAGTCACGAGTGAAATATGAACTTTTGGTGTTCACAAGGTGAAATATATTTCCATCTTACACTAAACTAAACAAATTTTCTTTTTATTATATGCAAAGAAACTTTTTAAAAAGACATAAAACCAAAAACTGAATGAAAAGCGCGCCAAATAATAAAACGCGACGTCATTTACGATGTCACGTCATTAAGTTGGTACCCAATACTGTGCACCCTGGTATTTCATTGAAACAACGTAAGGGGCTTAAATTCAAAACAGTGAAATTATCAAAGTGGTAATTTCACTGTTTCAAACAGTGAAATTACCAGTTTTATGTCACTGATATATTTCTATAAACCATCGAAAAGCATGTTATAAAAAAGTATCTTTATCTATTACTTGTTTTTGATTCATAGATTTTACAAGAATGGATCACACTTGGCGCCTTAGATACTTGCTAGTAAAATCATCTCAAGTTTGTGATAAGCTACACCTAAAATAACCATTTTGTACCTCCACACTGACTGCGATAACAGTTCCTGAATCAATTCACCAAACTAACTAGTTTGAATATTTAAAAAATCAGGGAAATCATTATAATTACATCACAGTCTGAAATATTGAGCAAAAAATTGTCAGCCATTGCACCAATTCACTTTTAAGATTATCAATTTGTAATGTACCATTAATTTATGCCATATTATTTGCCCATTAAAAAGTATCATTCTTTATTATAGGCTACATAGGTTTTAAGCTCTTACAAACTAAGACTTAAAGCAGTTTTTATGTAAGACAGTTTGCCTGTAAATGAGCAGTGTATACTTTTTGCAATGTCTGAAATACTTTTCTGTTGTATGCATTGTTTTTTATTTTATTTTTTTTGTCATCAGTCTTTTACCCACTATAGATATGATATTGTGTCTTTATTTACCTGTATATATTATCCTGTATATTTTAAGCAAAACTATCATACAATATCCCTCTACTTTTCTCAGTGAATAAAACAAAGTATAAATGGAGGCATAATACTGCAAGTGCTTACCTGCTCTTTATCAGTGTTGGGACATCACAATACAGACATGCCAAGGTACAACAGTACCAGATATTTTGTCAATTGGAATAAATAAAACTGTTAAGGGTTATCAGGGTATGTTCCATGCTAAATGCCTTAGCTCTAAGCTGAGCTGAAAAAAATCAATGCAACAATAACACCTGGATCCCCTATAATTCATATAATTATGTTGAGGTTCACTAGGTAAAGCTACATGCCAAATATCAAAGCTCTTGATCTTGTCAGGCTTTCTATTAGGCTATGTGAAATATTTTTTGACCCCTTATTTTGACCTCCAGATTTATATAATTTTTTTTAGAAAACTACAAGGTCATAACCAAATATGTAAGCTCTTGGCATCCTAATCTCTAAGAGTTTCAAAGTAATTCTGGGGCAGCTTGTTTGATCCTTGGGCAAGGCAGAATTTCTTTGTGACAATTGATTCCTTAGATCAAGTCTATTGTCTCTCATAGCTGGTGCAGAAATCATATGGGACAAGTTGTGGGTCACTTGCAGAGAAAATTTGGAACTACTGGTAAGTTAACCAGGAAAGCCAGTTAAGTGGACCAACTGTTGATGTATAACCAACAATAGCACAACAACCACTTACATGTATATTACTTTTGTTAAAAGCCACCAAAGGATCATTCTTGTAAAGTTTTGTAAAAAATTTACCTTAAGAGATGTTGATTAAACAAATGTTTATAGTTTGATAATGTCAGGGCAGCCAACATCATATTATCACATAAAGTTAAAATTCTATCTTAACAATCAAACTAGATTGAGGAAGAACAAAAACATTTTTTCAGGTTGTTTATTTTTTATTCAATGAGATAGCAAGCTCTATATTCTAAGAAATACAAATGTAACTACAATCTATAATGTTGAGTAGTGAAGTACATGTGTATTAGAAGATAATATCTGACAATGACTGAATGGACATTATACTGAAAATTACAGCATGATTGAGATCATTAAAAGCACCATCAAAAATAATGAGATAAAAAATAATATCAATGTTTAATTAAATGAAGAATGAACGTTTATTTTTTTTCACTCAAAAAATATAAACATATTACAAGAAAATGTCTCATTTCTGGAATATAGAAGTATTCTGAATTTGTTACATTCATGGATCTTTTTTCTTTTCTTTTCTTGATTACTGTTACATAAATAAGCCCTATTTAAAAAAAGATAAACAAATACAAATTTATAAAAAAAGTTAAACAAATACAAATATATAGCATAGCATTATTGATTACATAAATATATTTAGTCCAGTAAGCGGCACAGTTGTGACATTTACACAGATGTCTCATTACAAATAAAACCAAATTTAAATAAATTATCCAGCCTACCCCAAAAATACAACTACATTTTGTATTTCATGTTACTATTGCACAGCACTATGATTTTAGTAGCTTGTAATGTTAATAGCATAAATACGTTTATAAAAAGAGTTTAAACTAAACTTAACTTTGTATTAAAAAACAGCATTTTAAAGTTTGTTTGATACATCTACCTAGATAATCTAACATTATCAGACTCACATGGACAGGATAAAAAGGAGAATGGAAATCAAAGAGAGAGAGACAAATAGACAAGAACAACAAAAAATACAGCACAGGTTAATAAAATATCTCACAAACAAATTACACAACCATTTACATCTATATATACATTCACCTGTAGCTACATTTTTACACAACTTTAACATAAAAAATATAAATATGCTTGTTTGTACATGTGTGCCATCTAAAAGTAATTCTGTGTAGTTTGTCTACACAAATAAAAAAATTTCCCCCGGAAATGTTTAATCTTTATTTTTTCCCCACTGGAAAAATATATAAAAGTATATTTTACCAAATTTTTCCCGAAACCAGTCTTACAGTTTGTTTTTCACAACCACAAATCAAAAGAGAAACCTTTTTTGAGCACTAACACATCAATTACTCAAATTTATAACCCAGTTTGTAAAAAGTTGCGTGTCCCTAATGGCTTTCGGATGGATGGTTCATTCTGAAAAATAGAAGAAAAAACAGTTGTAAGATTTTCACATTACAGACACATCTTTAAGATAAAAACAAAAAAAGTATAAAATTTTAAAGCATGATCTTTTTAATATAAATGAATAGCACATTGTTTAACTTTTATTAAATGTAAAGACTTACATTTTGTCAGACTATTTTAGAAAAGTACTTGCAATAAAAATCTCTAGAATCATGAAAGTTATGACAAAAAAGGAAAACAAACTAAATATTAGTAGTAAGCAAACAATAATTGTAGAAGCTCAAAATATAAGTTCCTGTAAATGGAAGTGATCTGAGCAACTGAAAAAGAACGATGTGTCAACATGTGTTATTATATGCTTAAAACAGTGTTAAATATGTACTAAAATGTGTTGTTATTCAATACATCTGATCAAATAATAAACGATAAACTTGTGTAATCATGCCATGTGTAAATATTATATGTAAATGGTGAGTACTAAACTTATAAAACAACTTTTACTTTTGACGTACCCTTTTTTCCCCTACTATTTTTCCCCAATTTTGCACAGGGAAAAAAAATAAGGGAGGAAAAGGGGGAGAAAAAATAAAGGATTTCTTCCAAATAATATATCTTATTTCCCCAACATAATTTAAGACAAATTTTTTTTAAATAAAATGTCTAATTTAAACATTTCTTGTATTCCAAAACAATTTAAAAAAATTTTTGTTGAAATTTTAAAAAAAAGAAAAAAAAACTTCAAAAAACAAAGCATAATCACAACGCCATTTCTTTAAAAAAACCCTTTATAAAAGGAAAGGGAATAAATGGGCCCGCAATATAAAAACCAAAATTCAAACAAACTGGCATTAAAACCCATTTTAAACTTCAACATCATCATTTTTACCAATCAAAACCCCCGAGATGTCTATGATTGTTACTTCTCCTTTTAATTCTAGGGGTCATTTTTGTAATTATTTGACTCAAAATCTTTCTTGGTGTAGTTTTGATTTTCTTTTCACTTTTTGAATTCTGATAGGCCAGCTGTGGTGTACTTTGTAATAAAGGATGAACCCGCAATGGTGTAAGTTGTCTTGGAATGCCTTTATTCCTGGATACAGAGGAGAGTATCTTTCCTGATACTGGTGTGCTTCCTAAATATTTAGGCTTTCTCGGTTGACGGTACATGTCTGGGGAACTATGAAGATGTCTAATATGCCTCTCTGAACGAGCAGATTTATTTGTCAGAAGATCATTCAGATTTTCCAGCCCCGTTTCAGGTGCACTATCAATATAATAAATTAATTTTTCAATTGGGGGGATGAACTCTAATTGGGCGTCTAATTTTAAATTGTTTTGGGCGATAGTCTTATTATTCTTTTTTTCCCTATATGTCTCCCTTCAAAGACTGGCAAGGGCTGGGGGAAGTTTTCCATTTAGGAATTTTGTCATTTTAGAAAATGATGAATTTTGGGTTTACTGGGAATTTTTCTGTCTCCATATTGAAAGGGAGATTTTTAACATTTTTGGTCTGCTCTTGGTACAATCCCTTTTTTGTTGACTACAAAATAAATTTCTAAAAATCACTTTACAATTTCATTTATTTTATTGGAACATCACACCCGATACGAGCTGAGAGAGGTCCGATTCAGACATATTTTTTTGCACCAGATGAGCATCAGAACCCACTCTGCTCAAACCATTCAGACTTGAACTTTCATTCAACACTCTAGTCCCCCTTTCTTGTTTCAAGGGTGAGAAAGTGCAAGCTCTGGAAACTGTACCTGTTGGATTTTTGTCACTAAATTTTGGACGTTGCTCACTGTTGCTCTTATCAAAAACATTTTTAAGATTCAAACAAGGAGTAATATTCCTACTGATTGTCTGCGAGCTGAAATTGTTTGGGGTAGTGTGTTTTTCAAACATGCTTATAAGATTACTGACCTGTGAGGATGAAGGGGGCTGCTTCTGAATAAATGCTTGCTGGCGTGTGAGACGATTGGAGTGGCCCAGGGAAAGTGGGCTGAATCCAACATTGAATGCAACACTCTCCCGTTTTGAATTCTATAAATTGGAAAAAAATAAAAACATTTTTTTTCAGCATTTATACATTATCTTTCAAAATATTTATTTTTCTTGTATCAATGTCATAAGACAATATTATTTTTTTTAATCCAGCAAAGGTACTTGTCAATTTTGTACATTTACATTTATTAGCAGTTTTTCCCCTAATAATCTAATAATGCATATTTATGAAACAAGAATTGAACAAAGACTTAGCAAGTATGCAAACTACTGCCTGCAATACCTTTTTGCCTGAGCCATTATTTGATCGAGTGTCCAATGCAGAACTCCGTTTAGGGGTGTTCTTTTTTGGAGTTCTTTTAGGTGTTCTTCTGCCTCGCAATGACATTGGTGTTCTTGGTGACCTTGAAGATGAACTCTTTCCAGAAGTTTGTCTTGTGTTTGGTGACTTTGACCCTTTTGAACTTCTTCGAGAATTGGCAGGAGTTGGAGGCCCTGGCTTTTGGTATACACATCCTGTCTTTGCCTGAAATCACACACATAAAGCTCAATAAATACATTACATTTAAAAATTGTTTTATAAAGTAATTTTCTATACATTCCTCCCGACAAATATACATAAGTAACAAGATATAAGTATCAATTCGTTAAATAATATCAACATACACCGTCAAAGTCAAATGAAAAATTATTTTTATGCAATTTACAACATAGAGGTAACATACCAGTTTACTAGTTTTACTGTCTGCAGAGTCACTCCCAGAATCAGTACTATCCCAGCCTTGTTTTCTTTTGCGTCCACTTCCTGGTTGCTGTCCTTTGATACTTATCACAGTGTCATTACTTATTGTGCTCTCCCGTAAGGCATCATCACGGAATCTAGAGGGTTTATAGAGTTGAGTCTCTACTGGATATGATGTTTTCAAATGAGAAGGGCACATCGTGTTTCTACGAGACAGTTCCCCTAAACGACCCCATTCAAACTCCATTGGTTCATCTTCGCAGTGGAATATACCCCCAGTGCCTTCTGAAATTAATTAACACATTTAATGATTAGTTTTCTACACAAAATAGTTAATATATTTTATCTTGGTCATGATGAAAACTGTAAAATTATAAAATCTTTAAATTGTCAAGACTAAGCAGTTCTTAAGTGGTATGAGAAATAAGGTTGTGACAAAAGTAAAGCTCAAACCAATGTTCCACTGGTTTAGAGGCAGACATCTTTACAGCTAGATCATCATTCTTCCCCAAGTTACAAATAGGCTAATGATTGGTCAATCAAAATCATTAGTGACGACACTGTTTAAGACAGAGTTTAACAGTCAGTCCTTATATGTATCTTCAAAGACTTAAAACCTACCTTATTAAAACTGTAACTATGACTTTTTTATGTTTCTATTAACCTCACAGATATTAAAAATTGTATATAATTTGACAAAGAAATGAAAATAAAAGTTCAAGATGAGAAAAATGCTTACTTGGAACATTTGACTTGCAAGAGTCAAAACTGCTGATACTCCTGTTCAAACTGACAGCTGACTCCCTAGATCGAAGTCTGTAAGCGAGAGATGTAGCAGAACCTATACTGATCGTATCTGCATTGTCAGCACTGAAAATACAACAAATCTTTAAAATATTTGTGTCATAGAAATAAATCTATATAAACAATCAAAATATTATACAAGAGTTGTCAGTAGGACAGCATGCTCAACTATTCATAGTGTTTGCTAGAAAACAAGAGCCCGGTAATCTAGAATGTTTTAAGTTAAAAATGTGCCATAATTCTGTCAAAATCCATGTTTGAGTTATAAACTTTGAACAGTGGCCTCCTATAATGCTCTCAAATATAAAAACTTTTTGAGACCGGTTAACTAAAGTATTTCACTGTGTGTGTCTCAATTTGACATACTTGGCAACACTACATGGAACCCTATTAAAATAATCCTTAGCCAATCTTATAGTAGAAAATAACATAAAAAAGTACTTACCTGGATACTGTAGAACTACTAATAGATTTGCCCATTCTTCTATGTGAGCGACTTGACCTGGTACTAGGAGTCAATGTATCATCGTTCTCCTTGTCAAACACTGATGTATTCAAAGGCACTGACGAAGGATGATTCTCTGAAATTACAACAGTTCAAGATAAAAACAATGTAAATCAGCACTATAAGGTGTCAAGTTACTCTAACATACATACATGTACATGTATATAACAACAAACAAATCTTTTAAAGAGTTGCAAAGTTCATTTTCAAGAAAATAGAAATATATTTTTTATATTTTTGTGCACATGATTTCAAATGAAAGCTGTTAAAACTTAAAGAAAGTTCTGCATGGTTTTATACAACATTTAGTATACACAATACTTGGGAAAATTGTTAACTTACCCATAAAGCTGGCATCCTCACAGTTTTCTCGTGATGATAACATTCTATTAAAGTCAGATGGATCACCTAGGAACACACTCCCACTTTTCTCAATCTCTTGCCTGTACTCCTTTATCTTTCTATTAGCCAGATCAAGCTGTGTCTCTAGATTACGAACCTGTTTACCTGCAAAACATAGAACCATATAATACCATAAAGAAAATCACAGAACCATATAACACTATACAGGAATAATAGAACCATATAATACCATACAGGAAAACATGTAACCATATAACACCATACAGGAAATCACAGAACCATATAACACTATACAGGAAATCACAGGACCATATAATAACATACAGGAAAACATAGAATAATATAATACCATATAGGAAAATAATAATGTTTTTTTTTTTTTACATCAACTACTCGAACAAAGTATTGAATAAAGAATATCTGAATAAAAAGTTTCATATAGAAATAAACAAGCCTTTCATTGTTAAACAATTTCAATCCATAAAAAGGTTAGTACTGTAAATAGTGGAATAAAAGAATAGGTACAATCTTTCCCCTACAAAACTAACAAAATTTGAAAGCATACCTAGTGACTTATTCTTCATCATTTCCATATTAAGTTTATCATTGAGGGGAGTGTATTCATTGATGAGTTTTTCTTCAGCCCTTTTGTAATAATCAAGTTCTTTGATTTGTTCTGCTATTTGAGTGGCTTGTTTGGCAATGATCTCCTTTTTCTTGGTATAATGAAGTTTATACAAATCTGTGTGCTCTTCTAACTTCTTCCGTTCAGCCTCAGTTGTTTTCAACAATTCTTCAACCTGCATTCATAAATATTCATTTATTTGCAATAGCAACATCATATAGAACAGTTCTGTATGAATACTATAATTATGTAAGCAATACACATATTATACTTAAGATAAAGTTGAAGAAAAAAGAATAACAAATTCATGCTGTTTACTTAGATTTATGCCAGTCTGAAAAACTTCTTACCTTTGAGAGTTCTGCATTTTCAATCTCTAGAGCAGTTTTCTTTTGTCTTAGTGAACGAATGTGCATGCTCATACTGTACAAAAAAAAAAAAAAAAAAAAAAAAAATTTACCAAAGGGAACAATGAAAAATATATATCTAATTGGGTT